>NC_084474.1:11888229-12191259 GCF_027409185.1 Cynocephalus volans
GTACCTGATGATTATGACCATAAGAATGGATGAAACCACTAAGAGTGTGATAATCAGTTTGATGTGTCCCCAAGTCTTCATTCATCTAGGTGCTGCCATGAAGTTGTTTTTGCAGATGTGACTAAAGTCCATAATCATTGACTTTTAGCAAGGGAGATCATTCTAGATAACCTGGGTAGGCCTGATCTAATCAGTGGAAAGTCTTTAAGAGCAGAGCTGAGACTCTCCAAGAACAAATTCCACCCAGGAACAGCAGCTTGCCCCTCCTGGCATCCCGACCTGTGGATTCCGGGCTTGCCTATCCAGGCCCACAATCACATAAGCCAATTCTTTGAGAGAAAGCTCTTAATACAGACATCCCCTGCTGGTTCTTATACAGAGAATATACAAAGTGATGACAGAAGAGAGGTAAGAAGATTATGGAGAATGCGATCATTTAGGAAACATCAGAGGAAGAGCAATCTATGAAGGTGACTGAAGAAAAAGCAGAGGATATGAGGAGAAGGTGCTGTTGGAGAAAGTGAGGGACCTAAGATCAGTCGGGGATGCCAAACCCTGCACAGAAGTCAAGCGACAGGTGGCCTAGAACGAGCTTCTGAAACGTGAGCATCATGGCTTTGATAAAGGACCATCAGGGAGGGCGGTGTAGAGGACCCAGCAGAAGACAAGGAAAAGAAGAGAAGGAATCGCTACTCCAAGAGGCTTACTACCTGTGACAGACAGAGGATGAAACGACACTAGCTAAGGGAACTCAGAAAAATGGAGGGTTGGTGGATGTCGGGTTGTTCATTATTTGTAAGATGACAGATACGTGAGTATATCCATGAGCTGAAGGGACAAGAGCAAGTGGAGAGGAAGAGATTACAGGAGATAACGGATTCGACAAAGACCCTGGGGTGGTGATGAGATTCAAAACACAGAGCAGGGACTTGCCTTAGGTGGAAGGAAAGAAATGTTTCCTTTGAGATGGAACAGAAGAGAGGGGGGTGACTGCGGATGGGCATTGGTGGGGAGGGGTGTTCCCGGGGGCTGCACTCTAGGGTCTCAGTGAATTGCTGGGTGGGAGGGGAATAGGGTCAGGTGGAGGGTTTGACTTTGTCTTTTAGGGGAAATATGAGACAGAATTGTCTCTTTCTGGAAAATAGAGGAGACACACAAAGACTTCTAGGCAGAATGGGGGTCAGATACACTTGAAGGCAGTGGCTTTGCCTTGACAAAGATAAAATTGATTGTATCCAACAGCATTCAGCCAGCTGTGTATAGGAACAAGGAAAGCAGACTACTGGCTTGATCGAGGGTCAAGGCTTTGGTGGATGACAGTGGCAGAAGGACAAGAAGGCAGGTAGTTGAGTGTATTGTCAAGACGGAGGCTGATGTGGCAGCTCCTGGAGTCTAGACTGGGGAACAGAAGAAGAGATAGTCTGGGAAAAAATAAAGAATCTCTGGGGAAGAAAGTATCCAAATGTTTGCAGAAGTGCTATAGGGGACATCAGTAGTAGGGTGAAGTGAGGCTCTGGGGTCAGGCTGCTGGACTTATTTTGGCCCCATGGTTGCAAGATGGGACTTAGGTCAGTTTATTTATTCTTTCTTTACCTTAGTTTCCTCATCTGTTATATGGGTGTGCTAATAATATACCTATGGTTGTGAAGATTAAATAAAATAATTCACATGAAGTAGGTAGCTTTACCTGCTTAGCACATATTAAGTGTCCATTAAATTTTAATCATCTTTGTAAGTGAGAAGAGCCATGTGTGGGAAATGGCAGTAAGAGAGGGAGAATGGATGTTTAAGATATGAAAGCTAAGGTCTGGGGTGTGGGTGTCATGGTGCTTATTGCGGGTGATCCGCACAGGAGGAAGTCAAGAGACCATGGGATTAGGATCCTGAGTGTCACAGCCATGAGCACACCCAAGGGCCACAAATCCCAAAGCCTGGAGAGAGGGGAAGCTGGAGCACTTGAATTTTAAGATCTTCATAGTGCAATATTAATGTGTCCTAATATTAGGAGATTATGGCAACTGGTACACCTTAAATGACGAGAATCCTTGAAATTTTAGATATCTTCATTAGATATGGGGCAGCATTCCAGGTGCCCAAGGTGGGAAAAGCTATTTGTAATGCAGGCCTAAAAATAGTCAGAGCTTTTTCCACAGCTTAAACTTTCTCCCCAGGTCTGAGCTGGGTAGGTCTGTGCCTGCCCACCGTCTGAGGATCTACAGTCCATCTCTAGAATGATTTGCCATGAGATGGATCTACTCTAGGACTCTTTTGCATGTATAATATTTTCAAATAATATTCTCAAAAGTGACCTTCCATCATTTCAAGCAAAGTTGTCCAGTTCTGATGAGCAGACCACAGCCCTCTTCTTGACCTCTTCCTTGAATCTTCAGCCCATTCTTCTCCTGAGCTAAATAAACCCAAGTCCATCAACTTTTCTTCAAAGTTTTTATTGTTCATTTCTTTGGCCATCCACCAGTATGAAAAAATCCTGAATACTCCTTTACCCGCTTAGCTGCAGATGTAAGCAAACTATTGTTTCAGCAGGCTGGCATTCCAGGACAGCAGTATAACTCTCCATTTGTCATTTATTTTCCAATTTAACCGCTATATAGTTGAGAAGAGGGTGGGAGGATTGATGATGTTACGTGGACTAACTTCTTTTATATTTTTAGTTTAATTTATCTCCATCTAACAAATAGTGCCAGACATCTTTGGAAAATCTGTCCATGAAAAGTCCTAGTTAATCTACAAGGCTTTTTCCTCCTGCCATGTCCATCTTTACACATAGCATCTAAATGCTATTTTAAGATTCTTCATTTTTTTAAATCCTAGTCAGCAGGGCCATATAAAAAGTTGTAGAACAATGACAAAGCTCTTTTCAAACTCAAGACTTCAGGTGCTCATTCAAATAACAATAAGATGTATCTGTATTACTTAAGCATCTAAATATGATATGAAATGGAAGAGAGATTTTTTTTGCTTAGAGTTCTGTTTTTGCATAGCTATGTTTTATTACCAAAAAATGGCCTCTGTAGCAAAAGTCTGCTAAAAATTTTGATTATCATGTAGAACACAGGGTCTTTTCTTTTCTTTTGTCTAATCTTCTTTCTAATGGAGATTAGCCCTGAGATTACTAATGATTTGGACAAACAATCTACTTTGAAATATTCCCTTCTAGAGCCTCTACTCATCACTGATAGAATTCCTGTGAAACACAATAGGCAATTTTGGCACCCAAGGGTACCAAGCTACAAACACTAATTACAGGTAAAATGAGCTTTATAATATGTATTTGGAGGCTTAAATGATCATTTTCAATTTCAGAGCATAGCTGGGGATAAAAGACCTGACATCTCCAACCTCCCTGTCCCCACTGCCAAAAAAAAGGTAAAGAGATACTTTTATTATGATAATTTCCCAAGAGAAAGATTCATGCTGCTATAATTGTTGCTCTTAAAGTTCATAGGAAATAAAGGGCCTATTTCAAAACTAAAGTCAGGATTTAAAAAACAAAGTTCTTCAATTCTTCATCCTTTCAACATCCCTAATCAGGGTGACCTGCATCCTTCCTTTCTTTCGTAGGAACTTCTCAGAGGAATGTAAGCTTCTTATTCACTGTCAAAGGTGTGTTTCCAAAGCATGAGGTCTCCCAGAAAGTGAAACATGTATATCTCAAAGGGCCTGCAGAACAAAGTTAGGGTTTCTTTTTTCCTTTTCATTCTTTCATTCTTTCTTAAAAGAAGAATCACTTTACTTACCAAAAAAAAACTAGCATAATGTGGATATTTGGATACTTATTATTGGAAGTTGACTTAAAGAAAATTTCACAAAAGAACAATAAAATAAAACCTTCAATTTCTCACAGTTGATAAAAAAAAAGAAAGAAAGAAAAAGAAACAAAGAAACAGCAAAGTAATTTTTAAAAATCTCCATACCCCAAACTTTAAAGTATGGCTTATTTACAAAAGTGACTGATATTCTAAAGAAATGGAATGACATTTCAGTACTAAAAAGGCCATATATAGATGTCAACACCCTGCGTACTATGTTGGCTTCTGTTTCATAAGCCATAACACCAGTCTGATGAGTCACCAGAATTTCTGCATTATTTTCAGTGTATTTGGTGGCCCTGAAATTTGTCGTTAAGAAATATTTGCAAAGGGCAAAACAAAGTGCTCCAAACTAACGCAGGCAACCAGGTAAAAGGCAAGGCAAGAGGATTAGTTTCTCTACCAGGACACGTCGACCCTCTTGTCGCACCCTGGTGCTTCCCTGCCACGCAGAGTTTTCAGCAGGCGCTTGGGACCCTGGGACAAGGGGGTAGCGGGTAGCTCTTAAATCCTCAAGACGTCTCCGGCCTCAGGTTCCCCCTGTGGGAACCTCCCAGTATCCCACCCAGAAACTCTCCCAGGAGATCCTTCGCCTCCTCTAAGAGGCCACCCTCTGACAATCTCCGGAACCCTGCACGGAATAGGGCCCCCACCACCCGGTGACAGCCCCACAGCCGGCCCTGGTGGCGGGGCCCGACCGACCCTCGCCCCCTGCCCCGCCTGGCCTCCGCGGCGCCCGAGCCCCGCGCTCACCGGATGATCACGAACATGACCAGCGAGTTGCCCACCAAGCCCACGACGAACACCACGGAGTAGACCGCGGTGATGATGACCGGGATGACCGGGGAGATGTGCGCGGGCTCCAGCGGCGCGTCCTCCGCGCTGGCGCTGCCGTTCGGCTCGGCCCAGCCCGGGAACCAGGCGCTGCCGTTGGGGAGCAGGCAGGCGCTCGGGGCGCAGGTGGGGCCCGGCTCCCCGCGGAAGATCTGGACCGGGGACTCCATGGCGGGGCGGCTGCAGCTGGAGGGCGAGGACAGGCGGCACCTGCCGGGCTGCGGGAGCGAGAGGACGGGCTGAACCCGGAGAGGCAAACTTAGCCCGCGCCCGAGCTGGCGAGCTGCGGCCCGTGGCGCTGGGGACCCAGGGCCCTCCGACACCCCCGGGGGCGCGACAGGGAGGACTGATGTCGCTGCCATCTCGACCCGCTGACGCGCCGCCGGGTGCCGGGCAGGGGCGGAGAGCGCTCGCTCCTTCACTCCCCGCTCCCGAGATGCACCCCACCCATCCCCAGGCACCAGCCCCGGGTGGGTATGTTCCCAGACTGGCGATCTGAGCCCCCACGCACAAAGCACCCCTCACCCCGCACCCACCCCCCGCCCCGAGCACCGAGCACCGAGCACCGAGCCCTAGCTGGCGCTGCACCTCGGAAAGCCGAAAGCTCACCCTCGGGTTCCCGGAGACAGGCGCGGGGTCCTGGGGCGCTCTAGTCGGTGCTGAACCGCACGCTCCCTGGTCCTGCTTAGCCGTCGGGGTCGCCGCACCGCTGCAGCCCCCGTCGCCGGCACTCGGACCGGCCCAGTGCTCCGGCCGGAGGGCTCCTACCTACGAGCGCTTCCCAGCCGCTCCGTGCGCGGCTCCCACTGCTGGCGGCGGCTGGGCTGGGCGAGACACCGCGGGGACGCCGACCGGCTGGGGGGCCCCGCGGGTGAGAGCTCCGCCCGCCCGGAGACGCCCCCCGCCCCTCAGCCCTGCAGCCTTCGCGTGGCCTAAGACTGAGCCGCTGGGCCCTGTGGATTCAGTAACAGGGAGGGCGTGCCGATGGAGTGCAGGCAGGCATCTGGATTATTCATAACGTGTCTAGAATTTATTGCAGACACAGTTCGCAGGACAAGTCTTCTTCCAGGGAAGGAGAAAAGCCGTCGCAGTTTTGTTCGTTTGAATGACCCACCCAAACAGAGTAGCAAAATGATCCAGTTAAAATAAGATCAGATCATAAATATTAACGATTTAAGATACAAGGTACTTCAAAAAAATCGTGGAAAAAATAGAGTGAAAAGATAATACAAATCTTTCCACGAACTTTTTGAAGACCCCTCCTATATCAATAGAGTATTTCTGTGCATTCTCTTCTTTACAGTCTGCTCTAACTGGAATGACAGGCCGAACACAAACTGCATCTTACAGGTATTTCTCGAATTTCGTGGTATCACCCGTGAAAAGCAAAGTACTCTCCTTACCCAGGCCTCAGTGTGTCCAGGGATGTGACAATGTCTCTATTTTACATTAATCCCTGCCGCCATCACGTTCTCTTCACTTCTCCCGCACCATAGCGCCTCTTCTATCATACCACCAAGAATCTGTACCTCCTTAGAGAAAGTCAGTCACCACCATTTCTTTGCATAACTTTGCCAGTCCAAGGGTCACAGTCACATTCTGCTGGGTGAAAGAGGCCCTCAGGCAGAGGCACAAAGTTGAGTTTGGAGAAGAGCAAGGGCTCAGCCACTGAGGTGAAGAATCTGAAAGAGAGTGGGGAAGAGATAAGATCGGAGGAGACCAAAGGTTGGGCACCTAAATTCCCAAGTGGATTCACTGTCACAGACTGACCAACATAGGTCCCCCTGCCTCCCACAGCTCAGGCCCACGCCGACACATAGCACCCTAACAGCTGATGCAGCCTTTCCATCCAGCAGCTGAGGGCAGAAGAGGGCTCCTTCCTCTTTCAAGACAAGGTGATCCCAAGGGGAGTTTGACCACCCAGGTCTTCCCACAGCCTAGAAATGCACGACTCTTGAGCACTGTGATATGAAGAGCAGACGAGAGCTTCCCTTTGCCCAGCAGTATCCCTTCAATCCCGAGTTTTTAAAACAGGTGTTATGAAATCTTGCATTTCTTTTAAGCCTGACTGCAAACTTTTGTTAGAATGTAACATCTCCTTTCACAAAACACCAGCCCTGCTAAGGCCTCCATGTGTCCACAAGGAAGATGGCAGACAGAATCTTCTTCATATGCCTGGGGGCTCACTTCCTGTCAAGGTGATCTCATACTACCACCAAATCAGCCTAGCAAAAAATGTTGTGCTTAAAATTAATAAAAACTGAGTAGTATTGGAGCTGAAAAGACAGTAAAAATAGTATTTCAGAGGAAAATAGAAAGTCCTGAGTTATCCATCTACATTATTTTCTATTACCTATCTGTCTATCTATGATTTCATGAATTAAAGATACAACTGCCTTTGTGCTGCACACTTTTCAAAGTGTGTCTATATTTTCTAACTTCCTTTTGCATTCATTTACCACACTGATTTTTTTTTTTTTTTTTTTTTTTTTTTTTTTTTTTTAGCACACAGGTGGCTCACACAGTTGGTAACATTAGATCTGGGCTCAAACACAGGTGTTTCTGGTTTATGCCATAGGCCTAGTGTACAGAATTATTGCATGTAAGTAGATAAATGCAGAGCCACTCTTACCTCCAAGATAAAACAAGTTTAGGAGGGGGTTATTTAGCAGGACAGGAAAAAAAGAAAGAAAGAAAGGTGTTTTACTTGAAAAGATGTAAATAAAATTTTAAAGAGGTAAAAAACTTTAAAGAAGTTTCCAAGTTGATATAATTACAAAAATTCAAACTCTTGATCTCCCTTTCTCACATATATATATATATATATATATATATATATATAGTGAGTGTGAAGGGCTGTACTTTTATAACTAAAGCGGGATGTAGAACTCAGCCTAGGACCTCTAAACTACAATTTGATGTTCTGATTCTGATCGTTGATAAGAAATCTCTACTAGTTGAGACAGGAGTTTGAATTACAATAAAAGTAGTTTTCTTTCATTTGGGTACTCCTGGTTTGGGGGGGGTTGGGGTTTTTTTTTTTCCCTTTTTCACCAAATTAATGACCAAAATAAAGTGAAGTCAAAATGGGCAGAGACTGAGAAACCTCCAGGTGGCTCTGGTTGCCAGGGGAACCTGCCTGGAGTCTCTGGCAGTGAGCACAGCTGCTTCTATACAGTCAGGCTCTCTGGAGTGTGAGATTTTTATCATAATGTTGTATAAAGGATCATAAAATAGAAAGGAGAAATAAACTGCTAAAATGTTGTACAGTATTATACACTGATACAAAACACACGTGATTAAACTTGCTAATACGTTATCTCTACCAGCCATTCTACTCTGTGCAAACACTACGATTATCACTACAAGTAAAGCACTTATAAATATAAAAATGTAGGGATTTTAATTGGTTAATACCATGAAGCATCTTGGGTGCAGGGTGGCTTTGACATCTTGGTCATCTACACTAGATCACCCAGCAGCAAATTGTGATGAGCTCCTTTTCTCGTGGCTTTGACAACAAACATAACAGCAGCAAGTGCAGAGCCGCAGGGAGCAGCTCCATCTGATTGCGACCCTGGGTGCAGCCAGCACATCCTCACTGAGCCAGGAGGCGGTGGCTCCAGCTGGCCTCATTCAGCAGGTGTTGCTGTGTCCCCAAGTGGCAGCAGAAAAGGCAGACCTGAGGGTGCAACAATAACCAAGACAGAGGCAATCCCTTCAAAAGGGGATGTACAATTTCGTGTGAGAGAAGCAACCTAAGTTGAAAGACTTTTATGAATAATTAATTCATAACAATTAAATACAGTCAACCCTGCTATTATGTAGGCAAAGTGTTTAGGGCAGCAGTCACTGCTGCAAGTTTATACAAAATTTTTAAAATGGCTCCCCTTCCTCCAGACACCTTACTTAAGTTGTCAGTAAATTCTCATGATATATCTTCAATTTGCCCTTTTGTTTGGTGTAAAGGCATCCTGTGAGGTACTGCACACTTCGGCAGAGTACAGCCTGATGCCAGGGAGCCTACTCAGTAGGAGAACACCAACAAAGCCCTTCCTGGAGACCCAGCATTGAAGCTGGTATTTAAGGACTGAATGGTAGTTATCCAGGCGAAGAGGGGAAAAGGGACCATTCCAGGCAGGGAACAGCATATGTGAAGGACGTAGATGTCAGGAGTGGAGCACGTTTGTGACACTGAGAGGAGGCCGAGATGCCTGTGCCTGGTAGTCAAGGGCCGTGTGGCATAGGATAAAATGGCAGTCAAGGCCCAGATCACACTGGGCCTCACCAAGTGTCAAAGTGTTTGGATTTCCTCCTGAGTAATAGAGAGCCTTTGATGACTTTCAGGCAGGAGACTGGCATACTCAGATGTGGGATTTTGAAACATCACTTGTCTTGAGTTTAGAGAATGTACCAGAGGAAATGAGAGTAGATGCGAGGACGCCTTATTGAATCAGCATCCTTTGCTGTCACGCTAAAGTCATCTCAGTGTGCCACATACTTGAGCATTATACTCATATAAATGAGGGGTAAAATGAGAACTTTCTCATGGTCTTAGACTTCAACCTGAGACTTCTTACATGGAAACTCTTGATCGAATTGAATCCACGGATGTGAAAGTTCAGTGCCAGTAAAACGTCAGGCACTAGGTGAGGGAGAGAGAGGAATTTTGTAACAGGAGGCAATGAGTGGCTTACTAGAGACATGGGCAGAATTAGTCCACAGGAAATTGAGATTTTTCCTGGTAGCAGAGGAAAGGCCATGCCAATGTAGGAATTGAATTTTGAGCACAATTTACCAGGAAAAAAGGCCCGGGGGCACATGTGCAAAGGGGTGAGAGCCTGCCGCGTTGTGGTGTGTTTGCAGTGTCACTGGTGCCCGATGGCAGCAAGGTGGAGGGGGACAGAATTGGTGCGTGAGAAGGACAGACTTCTGACCGACTGAGGGAAGAGCAGGCCGGGCTGCATGGTGGAGGTGGTGGTCGGTGCAGGTGAGGCACGCGGCTGGACAGAGAATAGGGGTAAAGTTATCCCACGTTCTGGGAGAGATGAGTCACCCCGAGAGCAATGCAGTTGCTTAGAAGATGGGAGACGATAGTCTAGAGAACCATTTAGAAAATTAAATTGGCAAGACTCGTGCTTTGAATGAATATGGAAGTGAGGGAGGAGGAAGGGTTTAGAATTACTTTAGGATTATACTTGGGTGACCAAAGGAACCACAACACCATTAACTGAAATAGGAAATGCAGGAAACGTCACCACAAGCTTTGCGGAGAACAAATGAGCTCAGGCTGTGGAAAGCTGTGTTGGAGGCAGCAGTGGGCATCACTTGTGTGAGCCGTGCAGCTCAGTGCTGGAGAGAGAAAGGGCAGTTCGAGCTACGGACTGCATGAGGACATCCCAGGTGAACACAGCAAGCGAATCAAGCCACTGGGGAAATGCTGGAGAAACCACACCCTTTAACAAGGATCTAGCAAAGACTGATAAGGAACAGGCATAAATGAAGGAGAAGAAACAGAGCCAGAAAAGCCAACAGATGAGAGGATTTCAGAAAGGAGAGGTGATCGACAGTGTCCACGCAACAGAACGTAAATAAGGTATGTGCCAGAAAGTCACTGAGGACCCCAGCGCTACCTATAATTAAAAATATGTTTTACATTTGAACATTAGAACAGAAAAGAACAGGCAACAAAACATAGTGAAGGGCAAAGACCCACCTGACTTTAGAGTTTGAAGGGACTTACCCTGGATGCAGGGTGTGCCAAGTAACCAGTGTGAAGGACACCTCTCCCTGCCCTGCCTGAGGCCATTCCTCACTTTTTATCCTAAGTGTGGGGACAGAAGAGCCCACCTGCTGACCAGCTGTGGGGTGAAGAGCTGCTCACTCTGGAGGTGACCTCTCCTGGTTAGGTCCCAGCTCTCAGCTTATGTGATGTTAGTTCCCCTCTATTCATCAAAATGTACTGCAGTATGTTTCCCCTGAGGTTAAAATATGGTCAACTCCACACACTATAGGTCACTACTAAACTAGGTATTGATGGGGGGGTGTCCTCATTAATCACTGCAGAGAGTGACAGCTCCCCGATCCAGTGGTCAGCTGGCCCCATGCTACCAGGCTGTGGGTCACACATGTCAAAGCCACTCCGTGTCTCAGCTGATTGGACTCTGTGCGTTGTCTGTAGGAAGTTGTGGACATTTTCATGAGGTTCCCAGTGATATCATATCCCAAATCATCTTATTTGTCTAAATCCTTTCACGGAGTTTATAAGAATTTCAAGGGATTCTTTCATTTTTTTTTTTTTCCTTTCATTCTTTTTCTGTCATAGCCAGTAGTCACCTGTGTCTACCCCAAACCAATCAATACCTTACATTAATCGTTACTAAGGCTGTTTCTGGTAGTGACACTCTCTCCCCCACTGTCTGGATGCTCCTCATTTGCCTTAGAAGAGGCATCACAGGAAGAGGGGAAACCCCTCCCCACCCCGAGGATCTTTTTGACAAACCTTGCCCCTCAGCCCTGACGCCATCCACCCCAAGTGGGTCTGCAGGACCGAGCTCCACCCCAAGTGGGTCTGCAGGACCGAGCTCCACCCCAAGTGGGTCTGCAGGACCGAGCTCCACCCCAAGTGGGTCTGCAGGACCGAGCTCCACCCCAAGTGGGTCTGCAGGACCGAGCACGCCTCTCCACCTCCATCTGCACCACCCCCTCTGCTTGAAAACACTGGTTTGGAGCGTAGCTGCAGGCATTTCAGTTCTTCAGCTTCTGAGAACCCAATGAGAAAAGCCATTTTAAAGGAATGAGCACATTCTTTAAGTGAAAGTGTTGTTCATAGTTCATATGAATGTCTTGCAATTTCATCTTATAAATAAAGACGTGTCTCAAGGAAAAGCAAGAAGGTCAGGAACCTTTCATCTTCAGAAATTATCGCAATGGCTGATGCATAACCCAGCAAACAAGGATATTTAGGGCAGAAGTACAAAAGCACTGCCAGCTGAGGAACTGACTGCTAGTTTGGAGGATAACTGGCTTCTCTGGATCTGAAGGACTCCTAAGTCCCTGCATGGCCACATTCTGCCTTGCCCTTGAGTAGCCCAGGAGAGACTGTGCAGAACCCACAGGTGCTAACCCTTCCTCCCCACCGACCTAGCTCCTGGTGAAAACACTCAGCTCCTGCAGAGGGAAGGCAAATTTCACACTGGCCTGGTGGGTCCTTGTACAAGCCCCAAATGCCTAGTCACCTAGACTTAATACATATTCATATTGATATTATTACTCATATCCCCAATACAGTCTCTGGCATCTACAAACATATATTAACTTTTTAGAATTAAGAATAATGGCAGGCTATATGATACATTTCACAGTAAAGAAGCATAAAAGAATGGATGAGCTTTGGACCAGAAAAGGTGCTGATAGACTATTGGCATGTGTTTAAAAAGTAGCATTACCTTAAGACAATGGTAACATTTGATTTACCAACTTTGATAGCATTTCTTTTCCTTTCTCTTACATACATCATTCAGCAAAATTATGACCAAAGTGATAGAACTCAAGGGATAATAGATCAACAGAAAACAAGTTGGTGGATTCCTTTGAATCCTATAGCATTTTGTACATTTATTAAGATCAATAAACTCATTGAGTTTAATAACATTTAGCAGTTCATGACTCCAGAGGTGTTCAGATTCAATAAGCTTCATATCAGAAGGCGGTGCTTGCCCAAAATGTTACTTGTTTTGCAATAGATTTCACAATTATTCAGTTAGCACTCAGAGTCTAGAAACAAAAATCTCCTGAGTGCAGAAGGCACAATAGCTTATGACATTTAATAATACCATCTCTGACTGACTCCTTTGTCTTATAAGAAAAAGATCTCATCCAATTTCTAACATTTTATAGCATGTGCCATTAAAATTAAAAGCTTTAGACTTCACCCAAAGAATGATATTTAAAAAGATGAAAGCATAGTTCTACAATCTACAAAAAAAAAAAAAAAGAATAGAGAATGTTTGAACGACCTACCCCAAGAAAGAAAGAGATAATTACAAGCGTACTTCAGGTGCCACAGAGGTGAAATCTGTTTGATTTTATTTCTACTCTCCCCAGCCCCCCACACACCAATTTAACAGAATGTGAAAACAAGGACATTTGAGCAGCAGAGGGAGTAGGTGCTATAAAGTATTACTTTTCATAAAGAGATAAAAGTAAACAAATATAGAACTGAATAAAACAGTCAACTTTGAATCCAGCTTATTTCAGAGTATTTTTTTTTCTATCAAAATCTATGCAGCATATTAAACCACCTCTTTGTGGTCATGGTAATAACAATATCATAAATTTGCAAAAGCCCTTGATTACATCTAAGCACTTCCTATGATAATATCTCATGGCTCATGATAGCTTCCTTGTACTTTATGCAGAAAAAACCTGACTATCCCTATCTTATAATTTTTTTAAAAAAAAGCTTTGAGAGGTTAAGCCATATAACCATGATCATTTACCAAATGAAGCAAGTAGGAATAGAATCATTGTTTTGAGTCCCAACCCAGTGATCTTTTCACCTTTCCAGGTTGCACAAAAATTTTACTTTGAATGAAAGCAGAGATGAGTCATAGAGTAAAATTAAAATGTGAGAAGAATGTCAGGTGTTTGCTTTAACACTGGGCATGAGCTGTGGTCTCATTGTCTTCATAGTGCAAGAGCTAGCTAATATATTTTATGAAACTATGGAAATAATTTTTTTAAATTATATCAATGTTAGTATGTAAAACTCTCCTATATAAGGGGTATTTCTAGGCAATTAAGCAAATAGAAGGAAAGACTGATCAATTCCACAGATAATTAAAGGAAATATACTGAATGACCGAATACTGCAAATATACCTAGGGAAAAATAATTTATATAAACAGGATTATATAGCACATGTGAAAGTCACACTTAAAATTAGGTAGTAAAATATATCAGGTTTAGATGGTAAACATTAAGAAAATGTCACTTATAGTTAAAAGTAAGCAAGATTTATTTTATTGGTTTAAAAGGATTGTTCATTGTTTTGGCAATACATCATATGAAACCAAAATCAAAACTGTTTACAAAGGAATTGAGAAGTTTTGCTCCCTCAAATTCTACCTCCATTTTGTATAAGTAAACTTCCTTTTTAAGTTTTTTAATACTTATATCTGTGTGTTTCTTTATGCAAACACAGTTAAGTTACTTTTTTAATGTTTTTTACACAAAAATATTAATTGTTCCCCTCCATGTGTTTTCCATGTAGCTGCGTATACTGGAGATATTTCTACACCAAGACTTAGTTTTCTCATTCTTTTTAAAGTTTCCTAACACTTCAGAGCATTCCACTTTGGGGATACACCACAGTTTATATAACCAATCCTTCACACATAGAAAATTGGATTGTTTCTGCCTCCTGCTATCACAAACAATGCAATTGTGTGTATATGTTATCATGCATGAGTAGGTATACCTGTAAGCTAAATCCCCAGAGGGGGATAATTTGATCAAAGGGTAGATAGAGTGGTACGCTGAAATTAGCTTGCAAAATTCTGAAAATCTTTTAATCTTGTTGTTTAAAATGAACACTACTAAAAATTAAATTATATAAACTTAAATTAATTATAAATGAAGGTAATAAATATTCAAATAAATGAATCACTTTCTAATCGTTTCGCTATATTATATTCTTTGGAGATTGTCTACTGTAACAATATGGGGTATGCTGTATAATGGTGTGCTACTGCCCAGTGTTTCCCAGCTCCGTCTTCAGTAAGATCACATTGGTGGCTGAATCAGGTATGATCAGGGTATTTACACCACAGAAATTGGCAACTGCTACTAGTCAGGGTTTGGTTTTATTTTGTTTCTAGAGAGCCCATTGTTAAACATTTACCTGCATACCACTCATTAGATGTCTTTAAGCTATTTGTAACTTATAACATTGTAGCAGACTTTATTTTTGTAAACTGAAATTAAACATTTTTAATTGACGTCTGATTCTCACTCTCTACAGAACTCACTTTTCTTATTGAGTCTCCTTATTTTTCATAGAAATAATAGTTATTTGCATAGGTTCAATAAAAATCTGCCCTTCTTTTTACCAGGACATAATTGAAAACATCAGGAAAAATTGAGAAGTCTTTTCTGTTGTCAGTTTTAGTAAAGTATACTTTTCTACAGTTTCTTATTTCCCCCTCATGATTATTTAATTTTTATATTTGAAAATTTTCCCCTTTTAAAAGTAGGTTAGCTAGTGTTTTCCTTATTTTACTATTTCTCATTATTGTTTCATAGAACCAGATTTGAATATACTCCTTTTTTTTTAAATTTCATAAGTTCTGCTTTTAACTTTACTAATTCCTTTCTTCTTTTTTATGTGTGGTTTGATCTGTTGCTACCCTCTTAACCTTCCATTTGGAGAATAATTTATTTCTTCCTTTTTTTAATAGACAAAAGTATTGAAAGCTATGAATTTTCCTCTGAGTTCTGACTTTATTTTATTCCAAAGGTCCTTAAATACAATAAATTATCTAATTTCGATCTATATTTCCTTTTTGATCCAAGAGTTAAGCGAGACTTTTTTGTAAATGTTCAAAAGGAAGAAACTTTCTGCTTTCTGATGTTTAAAATTCATTTTTATTCTTATGGCATGATCACAATGTTGCCTGAACTTTTTCTTTCTTCCTTTTCTCCTTTTTTGGAGTATATTAAGATTTGCATCTGTGGCTTAATAGGAGGTAACTGTGAATGCTCGATAAGTTTTGAAGAAGATATTTTCTCTGATCTAAGGATATAGAATTAAGAAAATGTCAATAAGATGTACTTTATTAATCATTTTTTCAGTCTTTAATATTCTTATTTATTTACTGTCCACTTGATATATCATATAAGAAAGAGGTGAATTAAATTCCCTTACCACATGTGTTTCTTTCTGTTTCTCCTTGTGTATTCTGTAATTTCTGTTTCGCGAATGTTACTGGCATGTTTTTTGAAGTATTGCTATTCATAACTGTTATGTTTTCATTGCAAAGTTCATTTATTAACATTAATATAGTTCTTTCTGGCCTGAATCTTATCTTGTCCGATATTAACATCTTGGAGTTAAGCAGCTGGCTTGCAATCTATTTCTCTTTAGTTATAGGATTAGGGAGAAACTCCTTGGAAATAAAGGAGGTAGGCAACCTAGTCTAATTATCTTGTAAACATGCCATAACAGATGCCCTAGAAAATAAACTAATGGAAATAGCTAGGAGGAGAGTCCTTATCTATTGAATACTTTTAGCAGGATGTTCCTTGTCTAGGATTGTTTTTGACAAACAACTTCAAATTCTTTGGATGTATGAGACACATCTTCCTGAAAAAGTCACATAAATTATGTAAATTATATAAATCTGAGATAAAATGAGGTGTTTCATAACCTAAATGCTCCCTGCTATGCAAGTAAGGTGACCACACAATCTCAGAGATATCATATTGCGAGTTAGGCCAGAGGATATGTCAGCACAAGAAGAATGCACCTGAGGACCGTGCTGAGTGTTTTGGACACCTTGACGCGATAACCACGCCACTTGAAAATTACTAGTAAAGTTTGATATGGGGTAGGTCGTCTGACTCGTGAAACTGATTTAATTATTCAATTCTTTGTGTTAGCACAACATCACTACCTCTGCTTTCTTTTTCTTTGCATTTGTCTAGTGTAATTTTTCATCATTTTCTGTTCATTTTTCTGAATCACTTCTTTTAGGAATGTCCCTATATATAACAGAGAATTGAGATTTGCCTTTTAATGTAATTTGAAAATCTTTTTGCATTTATAGATGAATTGAGTCCATTTATATTTATTAATTTCACAGATATATTTGGACTTCTGTTACTTTGCATTAAGTGTTCTGGGTCTTGTAAGTTTTGGGGAGTTTGGGGTTTTATTTGCAACTTTTCATAATATAGTCTGCTTTTTCTTGTTTTTTATGTGTGCAGTTCCTCTGATATTTAGGATGGGTTCTATTTATATTAGTCTGCTACGACTGCTATAACAGAGTACCACAGACTAGGTGGCCTGAACAGCAGAAATTTATTTTCTTGCAGTTCTGGAGGCTGGAAGTCCAAGACCAGCATGCCAGCACGGTTGAGTTCTGGTGAGGACTCTCTCCTTTGCTCTTAGATGGCTGTCTTCTTGCTATATTTTCATGTGGTCTTATCTCTGTGCATGTGAAGAGAGAGCTCTGGAGTGACCTTCTGTTCCTATAAGGACACCAGTTCTATTGCATTAAGGTCCCACCCTTATGGCCTCATTTAATTTTAATGATTTTCTTAAAGACCCTACCTACAAATACAATCACCTTGAGGGTTAGGGCTTCAACATATGAATTTGGGGACAAAATTCAGTGCATAACAATGTTTATAACAGTAAAGTTATTATCTTCATAATTGCAATTACATAAAATTACCTTGATCACTTGCTTCTTAAAATAATATGTATTCATTCCTGTGGTAAACTGAATAATGGCCTCAAAAATATGCCCATGTCCTTATCTCCATAACCTGTGAATGTTACCTTATATGGCAAGAGGGACTTTGTAGATATAATTAAGTAAAAGGTCATGAGTTGATGAGATTGTCTTGGGTTATCCGGGGGGGGGGGCCGAGTGTAACCATAAAGGCCTTTAGAAGAGAGAGGCAGGGGTCTGAGTGAAAAAAAAAAAAAAAGAAGAGAGAGGCAGGAGTCAGAGTCAGAGGGAAAGGTGATGAGATGACAGAAGCAGGAATAGGAGCGATGCACTCTGAAGGTGGAGGAAAGGGCTGCAAGCCGAAGACCACAAGTGACCACTGGAAGCTTTAAAAGGCAAGGAAACAAATTCTCCCCTCAGAACCCCCAGAAGGGAGCAGCGCCGCCAACGCCTTGACCTTAGCCCAGTGAAACTGATTTTGAACGTCTGACCTCCAGAACTGTAAGAGAATAAATCTGTGTGGTTTTAAGTGACTAAGTTTGTGGTAGCTTGTTACAGCAGCAATAGGAAATTAATACATTTCCCTATATAAGTAAGGTCAAAATCAGCATGCTTCCATTCTCTCCTTCCACTGCCAAGTGTCAGTCAATAATATCATATTTCTTAGTATTCACCCTTGTGCTGTGACATATGTTTATGATTTAAGTATTTGATTTTTCAACCCTTAATTGCCAGACATTACAGATTAGGCAATTAAGAAAATTACCCTACCTGATACCTTTTTCTCCCTCTCTTTCGATCATTACTACATATATCATTTCCACATTTTAAGACACATGCATTTCCATTCTACTCTGTCACATTATTTCTCCCATTTCTTTAATCAAGTTTTACAGATATATATTTTCAGTGATCACCACTATTACCTTTGCTACAGCTTCCTAGCAATTTTCTCTTTTTTGTTGAAGTTTGTGCTCTATTATTTTTCTTGGAAACAGCTCAGGGAAACAATATTTTCTAAGCTTTTACATTTTCAAATCAATTTTTCTGTTGTCTTTACACATGAAAGACAATTTGGCTAGAAATAAAATTCTTGGCTCACACTCTCTTTCTGGGAGTATCTTGTAGGTATTGTTTTACTATCTTCTGCCTTTTAATGTTGCCATGGAGAAATGAATTCAGCTTAATTTCATTTCTTCTTCTAAGACTTGATCATTTGTCTCAACTTCCCACAGAACTATTTTCATTTTCTTTTGAAGTCCAGTAAACTTAACTGGATATTTCATACTACTGACCATTTCAGACCAATTTTTGTCTACAAGATGAGTCATTTAAAACTGTAGAATTCTGTCTCTTGGCAGAGACGTGTTTTGAAGCATGAAATGTTATTCTGATGTCAGTCTCTCACCACAAGAACTTCCTGCAAGTAGATACTACAGGGAAATCAAGTCAGTCACTGATGAGTAATTAAAAAGGAGAAAAGGAAAAGAAAATATATATTAAAAGAAATTAGAGAAAAATGCAAAAATGTACAGATAACTGAGGAAGAAAAACATAATTTTACAGAACAAATATTTAAAAATATAAACCAGGAAATATTTTCTGAAATGGTGGGAAGCCCTAGCATTCAAGCAAGGGGCTAGTTTCCCCCACTTCCCCATGTCATCCTCTTCCTCACCTTCCCCCACCCCTCACCCCCAACACACACTGGGCTCTGCCTTGTGATATAGCTTTTCCTACAGGTTCAGCAACTGAGTGGCAGTTCCTGTCTCCAGCTCATCCCAGACCTTCCCCCACCCCTCAACCCCAACACACACTGGGCTCTGCCTTGTGATAGAGCTTTTCCTACAGGTTTAGCAACTGAGTGGCAATTCCTGTCTCCAGCTCCCTGGAGTGGAAGAGCTATGCTAGTGGATTCAGCAGCCAGTAAATAGCAACAGATCCCATTTTATACAGCTTCATGCTGTGGAAATCCTACATCAGGAGGGTGGTGGAAGCTGAGCAAGGTGCCCATTCACCCACCCTCAACAGAGAAGATAGGAAAGAGTAAAACCCATTATTCTTGCACAGCTCTGTGTTGCAGAGAGCTGCTCTCGTTGGCTCAATGGCCAAGTGGCAGACTGCTCTTCCCCAGCTCTCCTGTGTGAAAGCTATTTTAGGTAGATTCAGCAGCCAGTGAACATGGCAGATCCCATCCTCCCCAGCTGTTAGTTGCAAAATATTCACCCTGGACCGTGGCAACACCAGTGGCAGCACTGGTTCCTGTCCTTCCCCACTCTTTCCTCACCTCACACACATGCAGCTCTAGCTCTGTAAGGAGGATCCAGATTGAGCAGCTGGTGAAGAGTAAATCCCCATTCCCATCCCACCCCCACCTTCTGCTCCACAACACGGAAGTTTTGCCCAGGAAAGAGTTGAAACAAGCATCAGAGCTAGCAATACCCTGCCCCCACCATGAGGCCTCACTGTATCTGGATCATACTGTGTAGCAATTTATACCCCAGGACATTATCAAAATCAATTTTAAAATCAGTAGCAATTAGTGAAGACTACCAGCTGGGGGGGTGATACCATAGAGCCAGATCTATCCAAAGCTAAATGGAGAGATTAGTGAAAATGATGATCAAAAGGAGCCCAACTAAAATCATAGTCATCTCTGGTAGTCAGGAAGATTATGTGCCTGCCCGAGACTGTGACCTTTAAGGAGTGATCAGAGAGGGAATCTGTGAACTACAAGTCCTGGGCTAACCAAAGGGCAAAAGTAGTCTCTAAACCACACACAGATCCAACCATTCTTGGATCATACAAAGAATGTTCTCAAACAAAAATGGAATTGGATGAAGTGATACCTATAAAGGTATTTATTGAAAAAGAAAGATCTCAAATCAATACTCTAAACTAACATCTTAGAAACTAGAAAAAGAAGAGCAAACTAAACCCCAAACTAGCAGAAGGAAGAAAATAATGATTAGAGTTGAAATAATTGAAATGGGGATTTCAAAAACAATAGAGAAAATATCCACAAAACCAAAAATTGGTCCTTTGAAAAGATAAAAATTGACAAAACTTTAGCCAGTCTCACCAAGAAAAAAAGAGAGAAGACTCAAATTTCTTAAATTGGAAATAAAAGAGGAAACGTCATTAACAGCCTTACAGAAATAAAAAGGAGTAATGGAAAATACTATGAAAAATTGTATTCCAACAAATTAGATAACTCACATAAAATGGAAAAATTCCTTAAAGACACAATTATCAAAGTTAAAGAAGAAATAGAAACTCTTAATAGACATATAACAAATAAAGAGAATGAATAAATGATTTAAAAGTTTTCATGAAGAAAAGCCCAGGCCCAGATGGCTTCACTGGTGAATTCTATAAAAAATTTTAAAAAGAATACCAATTTTTTGAAAACTCTTCCAAAAAAAAGAGGAGAGAATACTTCTCAACCCATTCTTTAAGGTGATATCAAGGTAGATAAGGACATCACAAGACAGAAAACTATAAACCAATATCCTTTATGTATGTAGATGCAAAAATCCTCAACAATACACTAACACAGCCAATCCAGTGACATATAAAAAGAATTATATACTGTGAACAAGTGGAATTTATCCCAGGAATACAAGGTCGGTCTGACATCCAAAAGTTAGTCAATGTAATACATCATATCAGTAGAATAAAGAGACAAAATTATATAATTATTTTAAAAGAGGCAGAAAAAACATTTGACAAAATCCAACACTCTATCATCATAAAACCATTCAACAAAGTAAGAATAGAAAGGAACTTCCTCAACTGATATAGTTCATCAATAAAAAACAGACAGCTTATATCAAACTTAATAGTAAAAGACCAAATGCTTTCCCCCTAAGATCAGGAACAAGACATGAAGATCAATTGTTGCCACTATCTATTCAACATCGCACTGGAGGTTATAGCCAGGGTCATTAGGCAAGAAAATTAAATGAAGTCTTCCAGATTGGAAAGGAAGAAGTGAAACTGTCTCTATTTGTTGATGATAAGATGTTGTATATACAAAACACTATGAAATCCACTAGAAAAAAATGATTAAAACAAATAAATGGGTTCAGAAAGGTGGCGTGATACAAGATCAATCTAAAAAAATCAGTTGCATTACTATGTACTAGCAAAGAACAATCTGGAAATAAAATTATGAAAGCAATTCAATTTACGATAGTGTCAAAAAGAATAAAAAATGTAAGAAAAAATTTTACAAAATAAGCACAAGACTTGTACAGGGAAAACTACGAAAACTCGTTCAAAGAAATTAAAGAATATATAAATAAATGTAACGATATCCCACATTCATGGATGAGAAGACTTAAATGTTATTAAGATGGTGATACTCCATAAATTGATCTCCAGATTTAATACAATTCCTATCACCATCTTGGCTGACATTTTTGCAGATTTGACAGGTTGATCCTAAAATGCATCTGGAAATGCAATGGGCTCAGAATAGACAAAAGAGTCTGAAAAAGGATGAAGGTAGAGAACTCACATTGCCCAATTTCAAAGCTTACTACAAAGCTGCAATAATTAAGACAGTGTAGTACTGGCATAAGAACATATTGACCTGTAGAATAGAATTGAGAGTTCAGCACCAAACCAGTACATCTACGGTGAATCCATTTTCAACAAGGGTGCCAGTACCAGTCAATGGAGAATGAATAGAATAGTCTTTTCAAAAAATGGTGCTACGATGACCATACATCTACTTTCCGAAGAACAAAGTTGGACCTGTATTTCATATCATGTACAAAAAAAAATAAAATTAACTCAAAATGGATCAGAGAGCCAACTGTAAGAACTAAAATTATAAAGGTCTTAGAAGAAAATATACAAGTATATCTTTGTGACCTTGTGTTAGCTAGTAGTTTCTTAGACATGAAACCAAAAGCACAAATTACAAAAGAAAGAAATAGATAAAATGGACTTCTACAAAATTAAAAACATTTGTGCTACAAATGATGCCATCATGAAAGTGAAAAGAAAATCCAACAAAATGGAGAAATTATTTGCAAATTATAGATCTGACAAGATATATCCAGAATATATAAAGAACACTTATAATTCACTAACTATTTTAAACAATAACACATTTTATTAATATGGTGTATCACATTTATTGATTTGCATATGTTGAACCAACCTTGCATCGCTGGGATGAATCCCACTTGATCGTGAGAGGGAAAGTATCTCAACATAATTAAAGCCATATATGCCAAACCCACTGCCAATATCATCCTGAATGGGGAAAAGCTGAAAGCTTTTCCTTTAAGAACAAGAACTAGACAAGGATGCCCACTCTCACCACTCCTATTCAACATAGAGTTGGAAGGGCCGGCCCATGGCTCACTCAGGAGAGTGCAGTGTTGAGAACACCAAGGCCCCAGGTTCGGATCCCATATAGGGATGGCCGGTTGGCTTGCTGGCTGAGCGTGGTGCTCACAACATAGTGTTGGAAGTACTAGCCAGAGCAATCAGAGAAGACAAGGAAATAAAGGGCATCCAGATTGGAAAAGATGAAGTCAAACTGTCCCTGTTTGCAGATGACATGATCCTATATATCGAACAGCCTAAAACCTCTACAAAAAAACTCTTGGGATTGATAAATGATTTCAGCACAGTAGCAGGATACAAAATCAACACACAAAAATAAGTAGCATTTCTTTTCTCCAATAGTGAACATGCAGAACGAGAAATCAAGAAAGCCTGCCCATTTACAATAGCCACCAAAAAAACAAAATACTTAGGAATTGAGTTAACCAAGGAGGTGAAAAATCTCTATAATGAGAACTACAAACCACTGCTGAGAGAAATTAGAGAGGATACAAGAAGATGGAAAGATATCCCATGCTCTTGGATTGGAAGAATCAACATAGTGAAAATGTCCATACTACCCAAAGTGATATACAAATTCAATGCAATCCCCATCAAAATTCCAAAGACATTTTTCTCAAAAATGGAAAGAACTATCCAGACATTTATATGGAACAATAAAAGACCACACATAGCCAAAGCAATGCTCAGCAAAAAAAATACAGCTGGAGGCATAACTCTACCTGACTTTAAGCTATACTACAAAGCTATAATAACCAAAACAGTATGGTACTGGCATAAAAACAGACACACTGACCAATGGAATAGAATAGAGAATCCAGAAATCAACCCACACACTTACTGCCATCTGATCTTTGACAAAGGCACCAAGCCTATTCACTGGGGAAGGGACTGCCTCTTTAGCAAATGGTGCTGGGATAACTGGATATCCATATGCAGGAGAATGAAACTAGATCCATACCTCTCACCGTATACTAAAATCAACTCAAAATGGATTAAGGATTTAAATATACACCCTGAAACAATAAAACTTCTTAAAGAAAACATAGGAGAAACACTTCAGGAAATAGGACTGGGCACAGACTTCATGAATACCACCCCAAAAGCACGGGCAACCAAAGGTAAAATAAACAAATGGGATTATATCAAACTAAAAAGCTTCTGCACAGCAAAAGAAACAATTAAAAGAGTTAAAAGACAACCAACAGAGTGGGAGAAAATATTTGCAAAATATACATCTGACAAAGGATTAATATCCAGAATATATAAGGAACTCAAACAACTTTACAAGAAAAAAACAAGCAACCCAATTAAAAAATGGGCAAAAGAGCTAAGTAGGCATTTCTCTAAGGAAGATATACAAATGGCCAACAGACGTATGAAAAAATGCTCAACATCACTCAGCATCCGGGAAATGCAAATCAAAACCACACTGAGATACCATCTCACCCCAGTTAGGATGGCTAAAATCCAAAAGACTCTGAACGATAAATGCTGGCGAGGTTGCGGAGAAAAAGGAACTCTCATACATTGTTGGTGGGACTGCAAAATGGTGCAGCCTCTATGGAAAATGGTATGGAGGTTCCTCAAACAATTGCAGATAGATCTACTATACGACCCAGCTATCCCACTGTTGGGAATATACTCTGAGGAATGGAAATCATCAAGTCGAAGGTATACCTGTTCCCTAATGTTCATCGCAGCACTCTTTACAATAGCCAAGAGTTGGAACCAGCCCAAATGTCCATCATCAGATGAGTGGATACGGAAAATGTGGTACATCTACACAATGGAATACTACTCAGCTATAAAAACGAATGAAATACTGCCATTTGCAACAACATGGATGGACCTTGAGAGAATTATATTAAGTGAAATAAGTCAGGCACAGAAAGAGAAATACCACATGTTCTCACTTATTGGTGGGAGCTAAAAATTAATATATAAATTCACACACACACACACACACACACACACACACAAAACCGAGGGGGGGGGGAGAAGATATAACAACCACAATTACTTGAAGTTGATACGACAAGCAAACAGAAAGGACATTGTTGGGGGGGAGGGGGGGAAGGAGAAGGGAGGGAGGTTTTGGTGATGGGGAGCAATAATCAGCCAAAATGTATATCGACAAAATAAAATTTTAAAAAAATAAAAAATAAAAAAAATAAATAATAAACAATAACACATTTTAAAAATGGGCACACGATCTAAATAGGCAGGTCTCCAAAGAAGATACCCAAATAACTGAGACACACATGAAAAGATGCTCAAATCATCAGTCATTAGGGAATTGCAAGTGAAAACCACAGTGAGATAATACTTCACACCCACCACCACATCTTTAATTATAAAGATGGAGAACAAGTGTTGGAGAAGATGCAGAGAAATTGCACTCCCCATACATTGCTGGTGAGAATTTGGACTGTAGTTTGGGAGTTCTCAAAATAGCACATATAGAATTACCATATGACCCAGAAATTCCATTCCTAGGTATATCCAAAAGAAATGAAAACATATATCCATACAAAACTTGTTCATAAATATTCACAGCACCATTATACATAATAGCCCAAAAGTGGAAGCAACCAAAATGTCCATCAACTGATGAGTGGATAAGTAACATGTTGTATATCCACACAATGGAATATTATTCAGCCAAAAAAAGACAAAAAAGAATGTAGTACTAATTAAAATGCGGTACTATATGGATGAGGCTTGAAAACATTATGGTAAGTGAAAGAAGCCCATTACGAAAGGCCACGGCTTTCATGATTTCATGTATAGGAAATGTCCAGAACAGGCAAATCTGTAGAAGCCAGTAAGTGTGTTCTTGGTTGCCTAGGCCTGGGAGGAAGTGATAATGAATGACCGTCAATAGTGCAGGGATTCTTTCTGGGTGATAAAAATGTTTCAAAATTAGATTGTGAAAACTGTTGCTCAACTCAATATATGCTGAAAACATTGTATTTTACACAAGTGGTTGAATTTTACATACGTAAATTATATCACAATAAAGTTGTTAAAAGGATATAAGAAAATACCACAATGAAAGGAGACAGAATATCTCCGGTATCTTTCCAGGAAGAAGAAAAAACGCTGTATCTTACGGACACAGTACTCTATATAATACGGTGGCCTCGCAGGGGTTAGAGGAAGGAAATCCCAAAAGGATGGGAGTAGTCTGTACAAGATGACAAAAAAAAAAAAAACAAGAATAAAGGGAGGCAGAACATTTCAAGTGTTAGTGTGTATAAACTGGCTAAGTCAGTATCATGCCAATTTGTAAGTATGTGTATTAGGCCATTTTTGTTGCTAATAACGAAATACATGGAACTGGGTGTTTTATAAAGAAAAACAAAATTTATTGGTTACAGTTTCTGAGGCTGGCAAGTCCAAAGTCCATCTGGTGGTGGCAACAGTGATCCAACGGTCTCACATTGCAAGACGGTGGAAGCAGAGAGAGCAGAAAGAGAGAACGAGGCAGACTCTCTTCTTTTAAAGCCCTCAGAACCACGCCTCTGATCACCATTTTTAATCCATTCACTACTGCACAGTCCTACAATCCAATCACCTCTTCAAGGCTCCACCTTTCAATTACCATAATAGGATTTCCCACCCTCTTAACTGTCACAGTGGGGGCTAAGTTTCTAAGAGATAAAACTTGGGGCACACAATTCAAGCTTCAGGGGGTTTTGGGAGGACATAACTCAATCCACTACAATGTTCCTGTGGTGGATATGAATGCATCAGACTATCATAGCATACGCAGCCACACTCTTTGTACAGATTCCATATGCACTGAACAACCTTTCCATTATATTTTACTTGCCTTACATCCTTTCCTATAGGGAAAAAAGGCACCGATCACACTAACGAGAAAAATACCATCCACATTATAATTGAATGTCTCATTATGTAACAGTAAATTTAATTTTTTTATTGGTTGGTGTCTTGTGAGCTCAGTGATTTTAAGCCCCTGAGACTGAGTCCTCAAGAGTATCTGACCTCTCAAAATGAGACTATGGATCATGAACATAATCCACTTCATAAAGTTTCTTGGAATCCAGCCAGACGATTGACACTCTTCCCATTTTGCTATTGCAATTGAACTGCAATAGTCATATTCCCTGACAATAGCTTTGAAAAAATAATTACACGTACTAATCAAGAGAACATTTTCAACCTAAACACTGGGTTCTGCTAATGGTAAATACATAGGATATGGAATCAAGCAGCAGTTAAAGAAGCTTTGTCTTCAAGAAACCTTGTTTAAGCTTGTCAATATAACAGAAATACAGGTCAATGGAAGCATCACAAGTCCATTTAGATTTAGCCATTTTTTTTCATGTCAGTCTAAATTTGTTTATTTTTTTCAATTGCAGATTGGGTTGAGAAAATAATTCTACTACGCACCTCTTACAATGAACATTGCATCTGTGTTTTTATTATTACAAAAGAAAAAGGAGTTCTAAAATACTGTTCTCTTCACAATCCCTCTTCAATTTTCTAATTTAAACCATTTGCACTAGAAACCCCAATTTTATAATTATAGGTTCACAATCCCATATGAAAAGCCCGGGGGAGAGACTTCTGGTCAAGACGGTGGAATAGATGGTCCCCCAGCATCACTCTCTCCCACAAATCAACCAACTTACAACTATTAACAAGCAACAACAGCCAAGCTGGGGCTTCTAGAGCTCAGGGGAAGAGGAAGAGAGACCTACAGAGTGCATGAATGTGGGAAAAGCTACGATGAGAGAAAGAAAGGATCGCTCCCACCATTTTGAGCCTCGGCAGCTTCAAGGCCAGCCCTGGTGAGCACACGGAGCAAGAGCTGACAAAAAACCACTCCTGTTCCCTTTGTATGAAGTTGCTTGGAGGTGGCGGTGGGGGAAGAAGGCCTTGGTGGCCCCCAGACCAACAAGACCACTAACAGGGTTCCTGTGGACCCACATAGGAGGAAGAAGCCACAGACAACAGAAAAAAGGAGCCACTCAGAGGCTGGTGAGTCATTGCAAGGACCAGCACACAGCCCATCCCATGGGAAGTGTTTGGAGTGCGGGTAGTGGGGGAGATGGGCCCACAGGGAGAACATTAGGGCACAGCATGGACAGCTGATCTGCACCCCAGTCAGCACAGAACCACTCAGTGGAGAATGGTCAGGAATGTGGAACTGCAGGGGGTGCAGTTTGCTGAAGAGACTCAGGCCCAGACCAGAGTTTCCACATAACCCAGGTATCCCAGATCTCATGGGACCTGGACGTACGTACAAGGTCAACAATTAAAACCTGAGCTGCACAAAAAGCCCTCCCCAGGGAATCAGCAGCAATGAAGCAATTTAGCTCAAGTACAGAGCTCAACTGCTGGTCCCCACAGGAATTTCCTCCATTTTAGAAGTAAGCAAAGGACAACAAATTAGTCTTAGTGCAGAGTTTAATTGGTGCAGGCAGCTAATAATCCAACACAAAACTGAAAGTAAAAACACAATACCCACAGATCAGAGACAAAGTCTGATATTAACTAGTAAAGGTCTAACACCACCAAGAACACCTATAAAACCTAAAAGGACCACAAGCCCCTTGGGCTCCCAAGCAGGGGAGGGGGTAGGGCCAAGGGTCTCAGCCACTCCCCCCAACATCCACAACCAGCCCAGCAATGACCACCAAGCCTCCTCAGGAAGCACCCCAGTCTCTCGAGCTGGGGCAGTGGGGGGCCAAGGGCATCGGCCATGCCCCCCCTGACATCCGCAACCAGCTCAGTGACAAACACTAAGCCACCTCTGGTAGCACCTCAGGCTCCTGAGCTAGGACTGTGGGGTTGCCAAGGGCCTCAGCCACTCCCTGCTGACATCTGCATCCAGCAATGACTGAGATGCCACTGGAAGCCCCCGGGTCTCCCTGCCAGAATAAGGGGGGGGCCACAGCCCCAGATCATGCTCCTCCATCCTCCTCTTCCCCCCCTATTCTCCCCCTTCCCCCCTTCCCCACCCCCCAACTGCTCTGCAACAACATCTTAGAATGAGGTCTGGAGCTAGGGAAAGCCGAACCCAGCTGCAACCAGGTAAAGAGCTCACCCAAACACCATTGCCACATGGGGAGCTCACCACGGCCACTGCCACTGCCATGGCTGCCACGAAAGCAGCTAGTCTCTATAGCAGCAGTCACAGCCACCGTGCAGATGGCAGGCCAGACTCTCAACTGCATTGACATAAGGAGAGGCACCAGCTGAGACCAAAAAAAAAAGAAAAGAAAAGAAAAAAGAAGAGGTCCTATCTCTCCACAAAGCACACTCCAGAGTAATAGAAGAAGCATGTGCTTTAGGGTAGTAGGGGAGGACTTGACCACACCTGTCTCAGCACTGGACAGATCATCTAGGCAACAAACCAACAGAGGAACAGTTAATCTATCAGAGGAGAGAACAAATCTATGGTTATGAGGAGAGGAGAGACTGCATAAGGGACATAAAGAACGATTTGTAACAATGAATATGCAAAAAAAAAGTTGTTAACATAACAAAGAAAGAAAGAAAGAAAGAAAGAAAGAAAGAAAGAAAGAAAGAAAGAAAGAAAGAAAGAAAGAAAGAAAGAAAGAAAGAAAGAAAGAAAGAAAGAAAGAAAGAAAGAAAGAAAGAAAGAAAGAAAAGCCCTGGGGCCCTTGTGCTTTAGAATTTAACATTTTTTAAGTTTTAGGAAAAAAATACAGTGCAGACACCATGTTTTACATATCTTCCTCAGGCAGATCTGACGTAGCACTCTTGTAATCCGAAGTATACTGATTATTCTCACAATCAAAAATTAATATCCCACCAAAGTAGGATTAAGACTCATATTACTTCATACCAGATTTTGCCTCCCTATGAATTTATTACAAATTTCTGAAAAAAAAACCAACTTGATTTTGTGAGCTTTTTGCATTTTGGAATCACAAATAAGTGATTCTAGACATGTAATGTAAATCATATGCAGAAGAGAACTAATAAATTTGTCATGTGGCAAAAGTTACAAAGGAAAGAAAGAAAATGTAATCCTTCAGGTCTAATAAGAAATCATATCTAATTCATTTATCTTCTCACCATCCCCATCAACCCTCACATGCAAGCAGGGTGGGGTACTTTAGAGATACCATTTGGCTACATCATGTCACAATTTTAATATATTTCAAATATAATTTAATCCTAAAAATTAAATCTACTCTCTCTCTCTTGTTCTATCACACAGCATTTTCTCAATGGTGTTGACTGTGACTAGACTTAGGTGAGATTAGAAGTGGAAGAGAAAGACTGGAAAAGAAATTCTGGCACCCACACAACTCCTGGTATATGGTGTAGATTGATATAAAATACAAATAAATAAAAAGTTTTTATTATTCAATTTAAGCATTTATATTTCATTGATATGTGTGTTAGAAAACAAGGTTTTGTAAAGCTTTACCAGATGGCAGAATCTAGAGAAAAATATTTTACATCAAAATTTAGGGACTTCTTCCGCAAAAATATCATTGCTTAGCTCTAAAGCAAAAGATTGTGTTTTAGTTTGTTTATGCCACAGAGGGGTTGGACAGGCAAGAAATCAAGTTAATAATTGCTTGTTTTACATTTTTGTAGAAATTACAAATAATACTATACCAAATTTTGTCCTTATTACTAAATAGATTTTTTTTTGTGAAGGCAAATATTCCATTAATCACTCCAGAATTCAATTCCAAGAATTGTCTTTCATGTTAAAATAATGCTTCCCACCAAGTGTTCCAGTGGGATTTTCACTGACTCTGGCCCTTGAGAAACCTCTCGTGGTGAAGTGCGCTGCTTCCTGGAGAAAGCTCGTCTGGAGACGCCAGCACGAATACTGCTGTGAAACACATTGAGCTCATATTTTAAAATTTAAATGACTGACATTCATTTTAGCCACATTTGCTTATGATCCTGTCTTATTTTTCTGGCAGAGACACTAATATAAATTTAGTTATGGAGTAATTTTAGTTTCATTTTTAAATATGTAAAACTTCTTAAGTTTGTGCTTTTGGGGGGAGGAAATAGAATGTCTTGTACAGAATTAACTGCACATGACAACTCCTACAATGAAGCAAAAGACATGAAATTGATTTCCAATATGCCTTATGAAAATGTAGTGAATATGTAGATTATAAGGTGATGTTGAAATTTCCTGTCTCTCTTCATTCCTCTGTCTAGAATTACTGACAAATCAATATCTTCTATCATATATATGCCAATGTCTAATTGCACATTAATTTCTTTTTGGATCAGTGAAGGCAAAAGTGAGTTCTGTAACCTTAAAGCAGTGTCCTTGATCTAAGACAGAAAGAAATCGTATGTAGATACGTTTGGATTATGCTTATACCAACAATATTGCCATTTCTAAAAAAAAAAAAAAAATTAGAATATTCCCTTTATAATTCCATTTAGAAACTTTAACACATGTAGAAATGGTATGTTTTTAATTTAAGTGTCTTTTTGGTATTTGGATATAGCCTAAATTCACTTTTAGGCTTTATACAGTGAGTCAGATTAATCAGATTGATTGCTATTTCAGATGAACTGTGGTTTCAATGTGTTCTTTGCAGAATTTGTGTTGAAACTTAATTCCTATTGTGGTGGTATTAAGAGGTGGGGCCTTTGGGTTTAGATTATTGCCTTATAAAATGGCTGGAGGAAATTGGCTTAGGCCCTTTTTCTCTTGCCCTTTACCTTCTGCCAGGCAAGGACACAGCAACAAGACCCCATCTTGGAATCAGAGAAACTGAGGCCTCACCGAACACTAAACCTACTGTTGCCTTGCTCTGGGACTTCCAGGCTCCAGAACCATGAGAAATAAATTTTTATTGCTTATAAATTACCCATTTTGTGATATTTTGTTATAGCAGCACAAATGTACCAAGACGGACATTTTTAAAGCATGTTATGATGTCATTTATAAAATAGGATTTCGAAAATATTTTGAGCATTTTGGGAATATGTGTTTGTGTCAGTCACAAAAACAGCAACCCCTCTAGCTATCTCAAACACAGGCTATTTAATCCAGGGAGTTGTTTACACAGCTGACGGAAGAGCTGGAAAGACAAACAGGAGACAGAAAGGGGATCAGAGAAGGACGGGAAGTCATACCAGCTCTGGGATTGGGTGACTGTGGGAGAAATGGTGTTTTTAGAGTCCAGACAGAATCTGGAAACATGTAGCAAGAGATAAAACCACAGGAGGTGCTGACCAGTGGGAGCTCAGACCACAGAAGGAAGGACTGACCAGAACTGGAACCACAGTGAGGTGCAGCCACTGTTGGGGATGTCACTCAACACAGAGACTAGGGAGGGAGCATTCCCGCCTCTTCACCCATCTGGCAACCAAGCTTCTCCAGGATCCCTGTGGGTTGTGTCTCTGGGAAGCCAGAAAGTGGTGAATCATGGAAAGTATTCCTTGCAATATGGAAAAGAGTGAGGGTGTAGAACATAGCTGCGAGCAGACCAGTCAGTGTTTGCTTGACCCCCTAAGGTGCTGTACTACTTTGCAAACAAGACTTACATGGAGTTTGGCATTTCTCTACATCTGTTCATTTGTCCCAGAAATAATTGAGCACATACTACATGCAGGCACAATTCTAGGCTCTGGGTGGAAAAACAACATCTCCTGGCTTACGAAACTTACCTGCTAGTAAGGAAGATAGACAATAAACAAGTGAACACATAAATAAGCATACAACTTACAGATAAAATGATGTGTGACAGAGTGTGACTGTTGGGCAAAAGTCTCTCTGGGGTCTTCACATTGAAACCGACTGTCAGGGGAAACCTGGCAGCCTGATCATTTCACATAACAGAAAGAAGCAGTGTAGCTGGAGCAGCATGACTGGACAAGAGAAGATGAGAGACGACGATGAAGAGAGAGCAGGGCCCAGGTGACCTAGGACATCGGGAGGCTGGTGAGGTGTAAGGAGAAGCCCATGGAAAGTTTAAACTGACTAATGGCAGAACATGATATTTTTTCTTTTCTTTATTGAAACATAATTGATTATACATATATGCCAGGCAGAGAGTTGAATATCAATAAATGTGTATAATATATGATGATCCATCAAGATAATTAGTATATTCATCATTACAAAATATAATCATTCTTTGTAACTCAACCAATTTCTTACTAACCCCTCTCCCTCTCCCCCTTTCCCATCTCTAGTAACCACAGGTCTGTTCTCTCCTTTTGAAATTTCAGCGTATTATTGTAATTGTTGGTTCTTTCTTTCTCTTTCTGTTTTCTTCTTTCTTTCTTATTTATTTATTTGCTTATTGTTTTAGCTCCCACTTATGAGAGAGGACATGGCGGTATTTCTCTTTCTGTGCCTAGCTTATTACACTTAACATGATTTTCTCCAAGTTCATCCATGTTGCTGCAAATGGGAGAATTTAATTCTTTTTTATGGCTAAGTAGTATTCCATTGTGTGTATATATCACATTTTCCTTATCGTGTCATCTGTCAATGGACATTTAAGTTGGTTCCAAATTTTGGCTGTTGAACACAGCTACAGTAAACATGGGAGTGCAGCTATCCCTTTGACATGATGAATTCCATTCCTTTGAGTATATACACAGCAGTGGGATTGCTGGATCATATGGCAGTTCTATCTGTGGTTGTTGAGGAATCTCCATACTGTTTTTCATAATGGCTGCACCAATGTACAGTCCCACCAACAGTGTAGGAGGATTTCCCCACCTCCTCACCAGCATTTCTTATTCTCTGGCTTTTTAGTAACAGCCAGTTTAACTGGGGTGAGATGACATCTCATTGTGGTTTTTATTTGCATTTCTCTGATGATTAGTGATATTGAGCATTTTTTCATGTCCTTGTTGGCCATTAGTATGTGTTCCTTTGAAAAATGTCTATTCAGCTCCTTTACCCATTTTTTAAATTGTATTACTTGTTTTTTTACTTTTAAGTTGTTTGGGTTCTTTGTATATTCTGGATATTAATCCCTTGTTGGATGTATAGTTTGCAAATATTTTCTCCCATTCTGTAGGTTGTCTTTTCACTCTGTTGATTGTTTCTTTTACTGTGTAGAAGCTTTTTAGTTTGCTATAATCCCATTTGTTTATTTTTTCTTTTGTTGAAGTCTTATTCATTGCCCAGTCCTACATCCTGAAGTGTTTTCCATATGTTTTCTTCTAGGAGTTTTATAGTTTCAGGTCTTATATTTAAGTCTTCAATCCATTTTGAGTAGATTTGGGTATATGGTGAGAGGTACAGGTCTAGGTTCATTCTTCTACACATGGATGTCCAGTTTTTCCAGCACCATTTATTGAAGAGGCTATCCTCTCCCCAATGTGTGTTCTTGGAGACTTTGTTGAAGATCATTTGGCTTTAAGTACATGCGTTGATCTCCGGATTGTCTATTCCATTCCATTGGTACATATGTCTGTTTGGGTTTTTTTAACTTCAAAAATCTGTATTACCAAACTCACCCAGGGTTAACTCTTTAACCCAGCTAACAGCAAAAACAACATCTCTAACAAGATCAAAGATGGACATGCAGACCCAATAAAGACTCTCTCTTCAGAAAAAGGATTGAAAAAATACACATATGTGCATAAGCATTTTTTTAAAAAAGTGAAATTCTCTAGTAATGCAGGAAAAATATTCCAAACTGATTTCAGTTTATGAAAAAGAGCATTTTCCAGTCTGTTTTGCCTTAGAAACCCCAACTCAGGATAACCCTAGGAGAAAATCATCCCCCACCCATAAAAAAAATTCCCTTTTCTCCTCTTCCTTGGTCAACTCCCACCACTTATTCCAAGAAACACCCAAAAAACAACAGGTTAAACAAGACACAGCTCGCTTCTCTCAGCCTGAATCTGTTAAGGCTCACACCAAGGACTCCCCCTTAGGAATGTTTACCTCTACGACAATCAGGAAATTGATCCTAGTTTCTGGGCCAGACTTCCAGCAACTTGCAGAACATCTGCATGCTTCCTTCAAGGAGGAGCCTAAAGGCCCCTTGAAAGTTCAAGGGGGCAGTGCAGCTGGAATGCCTGTGGGCCACGCACAGGGGGGCCTTTCTTACAAAAACACCCAGCACCTTATAAGCTGAAGTCTATCTAACCTACTGGGTAAAAACAGGCACCAAACTGTGGGCTGTACCAAAAGGTACACACCTCCCGATTTACTCATAAAGGTAAGGGAGCTGAAGAGAGCCAAGTGAGTATCTGACCTTATCTGCATTTTAGGCCAAAGACATGTTGCAGGAAAAAGACATTTGGTCTTTGCTGTTTGTGCCATTCCTGCACAGCCTGGTTCACAGCTGCTTTCCGGAAGCTTTTTCCCTTATGCAGAATACTTATGAGTTAATAGGGAACTTTTCTATTCAACTTCAGAACTGACAATACTTCAATAGCGGCTTCTCAAAACCACCAGTGGAGACAGAGCACCCCTCAGTTCAGGATCACAGCTAGACTTCTGCAGCAGCTCATTGGTTTTTAAAAAAATGTCAATATCCAAAGAACCCTCTATACACCAACAACGGGGAGGTATGATCAGTCTTCAGGACACAGCGATGCTTCCTATCGATTGCACCGCCCTTTGTCTGATCATAAGAGCCCCAGAGCAAGAAGGCAAGGCCACTCGAGTTCTGATTTAGCCAGGACAAAATCACATCAGTAAACTGCTCCCAATCTCTCTCCTTATAAGAATTGGCTGATGGGCCTGAATAGTGAGGATAGCATTGAGTAGGAGAACACTTTGTTTGGCCCACAGATAAATCTCTATGCCATGACGAACAAGACCATGGAGAGTTCTTTATAAGAGTTTTCCAAACTGGGTGCAGGTGGAATAGGTCTTTGAACACTAAAGCAGATCTCTGAACTTGATTGGGTTCATGATAGGGATCCTGTCCCAAGATAACAACTTTCAGACCTCTTACATCACACATTTGGATCCATGTGAAGACTATGTGGGAGTGGATAAATAGTGTAATGTTTTCTTTTTTCTGCAACAAATCCCATTAGCTTTATAAAATACAGCTTCCCAAAGTCTCCACTGAGGTAATTCTTCCAACTCTCACCAAAGCCCAAGGGCACATTGCAGACTGCAAGCCTGAGCAAAGCTGTGGCCTTGTTCCTCTGGATGCAGACCAGATGCTTGGGGGCTCAGCAGAGAGACAGGTGGTGTACTGGGTTCATCCTGCCTGACACTGGCCTTCTTGGCAAGTCTGGCCTGCAAGGGGTTTCCACAGAGGCAGGTCACAAGCTAAAATGGCCCTTTCCCAGGCACCAGCAGCTTCCAACTCAGACCTAGTGGCCCATAGCAGAAGATGACCATTTGTGGAGAAGGTCTGAGCAAAACCAGACCATGGGAGCCCAGAACTGAGCTTGGTCTGGAGATTTGGAGGCTGGTACTAAAGGGGGGCAGGGAGAGGGGCTGTGAGGCAGGCCCATCGCATTCTCCCTGTGTGTCTGTTTTTTGGCCAGTACCATGCTGTTTCAGTTACTATAGCTTTGTAGTATAATTTGAAGTCAGTATTATGTCTCTGGCTTTATTTATTTTGCTCAGGATTGCTTTTGCTATTCAGAGACTTTTGTTGCTCCATATGAATGTTAGAATTGCTTTTTTCTATTTCTGTGAAGAATGTCATTGGTATTTTGATGGGGATAGCATTGAATCTGTAGATTGCTTTGTGTAGTATGGATATTTTTACAATGCTAGTTCTTCCAGGATGCAGGATTGGATTCCAGGTGCAGAACTCCCTTGAAGATTTATTGTAGGGCTGGTTATATGGCAGTGAACTCCCTCAGTTTTTGTGTATCTGGGAAATACACTATTTCTCCTTCATTTCTGAAGGATAGTCTTGCTGGATATAGCATTCCTGGTTGGCGGTTTTTGGTTGTTTTTTTTTTACTACTTGAAATAGATCATCCCATTTTCTTCTGGCATGTAGGATTTCTGACGAGAAGTCTGCTCTTAGTCTGATGGGGAGTCCCTTATAGGTAATTTCATGCTTTTCTCTTGCTGTTTTGGGGATTCTCTCTTTGTCTTTGACAGTTTGACTACAATGTGCCTTGGAGAGGACCTTTTAGGATTGAATCTGTTTGGGGATTGTTGAGTCTCCTGGAGGTCCATGTCTCTATCAGTACCTAGGAAGTTTTGTGCTATTATCCATTGAATAGGTTTTCAGTGCCTTTTCCTTTTTCCTCCCCTTCTGGAACACCTATGATTCAGACGTTTGTGTGCTTAACATTTTCTGATAGCTCTCATAGATTTTCTTCTTTTTAAAAATTCTTTTATTCTTTTTTTTTTTTTTTGTCCACCTGGGTTATTTCAAAAAGACTATCTTCAAGATCAGAAATTCTTTCTTCCACTTGCTCTAGCTGCTGCTTAAGCTCTCAGTTGTAATTTTTATTTAACTGAATGAGTCTTTCAGTTCCAGGAGCTCTGCTACATTCTTTTTAAAGGTATCTACCTCTTTGAAAATTTCCCCTTTCCTATCCTGGGTTGTTTTTCTCATTTTGTTGTTTCATCTAACTGAGTATTCTTGTATTTCATTGAGTTTCCTTAAAATTGTTGCTCAGGGGCTGAGCCCATGGCGCACTCGGGAGAGTGCAGCGCTGGGAGCGCAGCGACGCTCCCGCTGCGGGTTCGGATCCTATATAGGAATGGCCGGTGCACTCACTGGCTGAGTGCCGGTCACGAAAAAGCCAAAAAAAAAAAAAAAAAAAATTGTTGCTCAGAATTGCTTTTCAGTCATTTCATAGGTTTCCTGCTATTTGGAGTCAGGAACTTGAGAATTATTGCATTCCTTTGGTGATGTCATATTTTTTTGTTTTGGTTTGGTTTGGTTTTTTTGTATTTCTAGTATACTTATGTTGATGTCTAGTCATCTGGTAAAGCAGTTGCTTCTTCTATTACTCTTGAGTGGCTTTTGAGGAGAGAAACTCCCTCCTGTAGATGTGTTTTATATTGACTGCTGGTTGGGATGTTTTAGTTTCGGTCTGGGGTAGAATCAGTAGCATAGTATCCATGTGTTTACTTTGGCCATAGTCAATGTCAGAGTTGTTTGTTAATGTCTTCATGGCCTATGCTCTGGGGCACTCAGTGATTCCTTGCAAATGTGAGTGACACTGTGTCAGGTCATTGAGGACATGGGCAAGCTCTTGAGTTCTTGGGAGAAGTGCCTGGGTTCCCTGTTACTCCTTGGCTGAGGTGGGTGACCCTGGGTAGATCTGTCCCATGATCCTGACAGGTGCACTGGGGTATACTGAGGCTCCTCAGCTTGAATGGGTGACCCCGGATGGGATTTCTCTTTCCTCTTTCCTACAGGTAGAGGCTTCTCATGGGTCCTTGCTTCTCCCTTTTTTCTCTTTCCTCCTGCCTAGTAAAAAACAGGAATACCTGCATATGGTTGAGGTGAAGCTGGTGTCCCCAGGCAGGCTTGTTGGCACCATGGCATGTGTCCTGTGACCCTGATGGGTACAATGGGGTATACTGGAGCTCCTCAATTTGAATGGGTGGGCCCAGTGGGATTTCTCTTCCCTTTTTCCTGCAGGCAGAGGCTCCTCCTGGGTCCTTACTTCCCTCAGCTGGGGGACAGATTGATGGTGGCTAGGTGTTTTCTTCCTTACTCTGCTTGGATATCTTGGGTGTTCTATACTCAGCAGCAACTGCATGTGTGTCCCTTCCCAGATCAAATCAATTGCATGGGCTTTTCAAGTAGTTCCTACCCCAGGTGAGAGACCCCAGGGGCAGCATAGTTTCTCCTGTGGGTTGGGCCACTGGGTTGAGGGGCTGCCCTTTTCTCTGTCCTCATGTCTGGCAAAACACAGGAACACCTGGATCTAGGTGAGGTGGAGCTGGTGGCACTTGGGCTGTGGCAGGTGGGGTGATGAACTCTTGTGCAGAGAGGTGGGGGATAGCTCTGGGACTAGATAATTGTACTAGAGACCATGGCAGTGATAGCAGTGGGCTGGAACATGAGCAAGAGGAGGATTACCACTGGGAGGTGCTCATGGCCAAGCAAATCATTTTTTCCACAATGGAAAATTCCTCCTGCACCAATCCTGGTGTCAGAAACATGGCAACTTTTGTGTGCCTCCCTCTCGTCTCTGTGCCACCCTCCTGGGTCTTCATGCTCCACAGGGACCTCACCAGACTCCTGTTGCACTCCCATGCTCTCCCACTGATGCCCTCTTCAGTACTTAGCTGTCCATTCCCTGTTCTGGTCTTCTTCTGTGGGAGGAATGTGCCCTGGGCACCTCTAGTCCACCATTTTGCCACTGATTTTTTAATTCGAAAAATATTACTCATACTGCTGTATTTGCACACTATTGTGGGGGTGGGGGAACAAGAGTGAATGCAGGGAGGCAAATTAAGAAGAGAATTTAGAGGCCCAGGAAAAGATGAGAGTGGTGTGGATGGTGGGGGAGTGATGGAAAGAGAGAAGTGGGGGAATTTGAATATTATTTAGAAGTTAAGGGCCGACCCCGTGGCTCACTCGGGAGAGTGTGGCGCTGGGAGCGCAGCAGCGCTTCCGCCGCGGGTTCGGATCCTATATAGGGATGTCCGGTGCGCTCACTGGCTGAGCGTGGTGCGGGCAACACCAAGCCAAGGGTTGCGATCCCCTTACCGGTAACAAAAAAAGGACAAAAAAATAAAAATAAAAAAGAAGTTAACAAAAAATGCTGTTGAATCTGGGGAACGAGGGAAAGAAATAGATCAAAGGTAATTATGAGGTTTTTGTTTTGAGTAACTGGGAAGATGTGGGTGTCATTACCAAGATGGGATCTTATAAAGCTTCAGAACTGAAATGTCACTAATGCTACTTTGAACATGTCAACTTATAAATTAGTCTTAAATATCCAAATAAAAGTATTTTCTTCTTTTGGAAATAGAATTCTATTAATCAGTGAAGGGAGACAGAGCTAGAGAGATAAATTTAGGAGGCACTAACATTTCAATGGTAATGTAAAGCTATAGGTAAGATCACCAAAGAGTGTAGTGCTTGTGTCACCCTTGAAGGAGCACAATTGGCTTTTATGAAAAATTCAACATCAACACCTCTTCTTTGAGGGATGCATGGACACTTTTTGGAACAGATATTCCCATATCTGAGGTCACTTCTACGGGTACATTGGGGAGCATGAATTGAATAGACATTGGTTATTTGCCACATGGAAAACTACACTGGCAACTGGCTGCTTAGATTCTTCTTTCTGTCATTTTCAGGCCTTCCTGTCTTCCTCAGGACGTGCATTAGATTTGGAAATTTTTCAGCCATTATTTTTCAAATTTGCTTCTGCCCCATTTTTCCTTCCCTTTCTTCTGGACTACACATCTGTCACTCCAACTACATGTATGTTATACCTTGTGAACATAGCCCACATCTCTTGCATGCTCTGACCTGGTTTTTTTTTTTTTTTTTTTCCCATTCTGTTTTCTCTTTTTACTTCCTTTTGGATGTAGTCAATGTACCTGTGTTCCTGTCTACTAACACGATCTTCTGCTGTGTCTATTCTGCTGTTAAATCCATTCAGTGAGTTCTTATTTCAGACACTGATGGAGTTTGGATGTGTTGTCCCCTCCAAAACCATGTGGAAATTTGATCTCCAATGTGGCAGTGTTGGAAACTGATTGGGTCATGGGGCAGATCCCTCATGAATGGATTAACGCTCTCCCTGGGGAGGGGAGATTAATGAGTGAGTTCTCGCTCTATTAGTTCCTGCCAGAGCTCGTTGCTTAAAAAGACCCTGGCACCTTCTCTCTCTCTCTCTTCCTTCCTCTCGCCATGTGATCTGCTTGTACCTGCCGGCTGCCTGCTGTTTTCCACCATGAGTAGAAGCAGCCTGAGGCCCGTGTCAGATGAAGCTGTCCCAGAATCGTAAGCCAAATAAACCTCTGTTCCTTATAGATTACCCAGTCGCAGGTATTTCTGTCATAGCCACACAAAACGGACTAGTACAGATACTAATTCTTTGGTTCTAGAATGCTCATTGAAATCTATGTACAGATTCTAATTCTTTGTTGAAATGCTTCTTTTGTCTATCCATTTTTGTCCAGCTTTATCTCTATTTTCTTTGAGATATTAATAATAGTTATATTAGAACCTTGTCTATTATGTCCAAAATCTGCATCATCTTGGTATCCTTCTCCTGACGGATTCATCTTTCGACTATTGGTCACAGTTTCCTGCTTATTTACATCTCTAGTAACTGAATGCTGGACATTGTGGATGGTACATTGTGAAAGCTCTGTTTTACGCTCCTCTAAAGAGTGTTAAACTTTGTTCTGACAGGCAGGTAAATTCTCGGCAGATCACCTATATCCTGCCAGCCTCAGGCAGGCTGACTGTGGTTTTCTGTCTATTCCTTCAACATAGCCATTACTCCTAGTGTGTGATTGTTTCTCCTAAGGCGAGGTCTCTCTAGGGTGTCAACTGAACGCCAGGGATGAATACCTCCCGCAAAGGTCTCTCCACTCTAAGCTGGAACTTTGATGTCTCCCCAGAAATGTATATGCCCAGAATCTCCACCTTGCTCTCAGCCTCCGGCCGCTGCTTTCTTCTGTACACTCACACAGCTGAGTCACCCAGGACCTGAGGGCAATCTCCACTCATATGCTCAGTCTCCCTCTTTGTCCCTCTGCTTCCCAAATCCCAGTCACGTTAGTACCTTGACCTCATCTCTGTCTTTTCTACCCAACAGGACCACTGCTTCCTTATGGGAGCATTTTTCCTAAAAAAATGGTCTGGAAATGTGTTCCCAGGATGCAAGCCCCTGTGTCCCCCTGTGTTTCCAGCATTGCAAGCCTGCATTGGTTGCTTTCCAATGCCTTCAAACTGTTATGTTTTTAATATTTTTTCCATATTTTATAGTTTTTTAATGATAGGATGGTTAGTTTGATTCCATCTACTTTCTTATGACTAGCAATCTGGTTATACTTTCATAATTTACTTCAACCTAATTCTATTTTGATCTCAGAATGTGGTCTCTATGATACAAAATCTTTGAAATTTCCTGAAGCTTTTTTTATGGTTTAGTATATAGTCAAATTTTATAAATACTCATGAGTGCTAGAAAATAATGTGTATTCTTAAAAGGTGAATATCGAATTCTACGTATGTTTAAATATTATATCATTACTAATTTTTGTGGTGGTTGTGTTTGATGTATCAGTTACTGAGAGGGGCATGTTAAATTTGTCTGTTTCTCCTTGGTTCTGTTCATCTTTTTCTTTATGTCTTTTGAGGTAATATTGAAAATTCATACAATTTTAGAGTTGTTTTAGTTTCCTGTGTATTTGATACTTTAGTTATTAATATTTAGTAGCTCCTTTTTATCTCCAATAACACTTTCTCACTGAAAACCTAGTTTGTCTTTTATTAATATAGCAATGCCAGCTTTCTTTTTTTATCCTTTTATTTTAAACATTTTTGTGAAGTTATATTTTAGGTATATGCCTTGTAAGTACATATTAAGAGTTAGATTTTGTTTTCATATCCAGTGCAATAGTCTGTGTCTTATTGAGGCTAGTCCATTTATATTTTTGTGATTTTCCATATATTTGAATTTATCTATCATTTTATTTTTCTTTCCATATTTTCAGCTTTTCCTATACTCTTCCTATACCCTTTTCTTCCTTCTTCCTTCTTTTAGATTGACTGGGATTTAAAAATTTTATTCCCTAACCTCTACTCTTTCAGAAGTTCTACATAGTTTTACTATTTACTCAGTGGTTATCTTTAGAATGTTAACATGCTAAATAAATCCAGGTGCTGGTAGGAAATTAATAGCTTACATAAGTGCGTTTTAATAAAGAAATTTTTCAAAAGGTATAGCAAGGGTTTAGCATGGGTTTGTGAGAAATAGTAGGCACTCATCATCACACTTAGGATTGAAAGGGCAAAGGGGAAGAGTGGTTTCCAAACACACAAACAGTAGCTGCAGCTGCAGCTGTAGCTGCAAGAGCTTTGAAAGAAGCTTCAGACAGAAGCTGTCTTTGGAAAAGCAATGCAGCCCACCAGTGGTGGCCCAGCTGGGAGGGAGCCTGGGGAATAAATATGTCCACCCCACTCTCCTTTCACCTCTAGTGCCTCCCAGGAGCAAACCAAGAAACCCAAAGGGCAAGGAGGCTATGACGCAGGCCACAGGGTCATCTTCCCTGGTGAGGGCAGGAGGGTAAGTGTGTCCAACACACAAGCACAGTGTTTGAATTCCGAAGTAAACCACTGCTCTCCTCTCTGCTAAATAAGACAGGGACCCCGGGGCACATGTAATCCAGCCACTCCATTGTAACTTATGTAACATTATTGTGAGCGTTTTAGTTGTATTTTAACCCCTTAAAATGAGCACTGTTACTTTCGTTTTTTCACTCATTTATTGGTTTAAAGGGTATCATTTTGCACCCCAGGCTTTCTACTGTGGATCATAATCTTTCTTTTCAAGTTCCTTCAAAAGTTCTTGTCTGAAGCAGTGAATGCCCTCGGATTCGTTTGTTTGAAAATGCCTTTATTTTGTAACGAAAGTTAGGCTGACCAGAGTGTCAGCTATTTTCCCTGAGCCCTACGGAGATGTGATTACACTTGTTTCTGGGTTCTTTTAATAAGAAGTCAGCTTTGGTCTAATTATCATTCCTTTGTGGGCAGTATGTCTTTTCTCTTTATGTGCTTTTAAGATCTTTGTCTTTGCTCTTTTAGCTGTTGAAATACAATTATGTAGATATTTAGAATAAAATTATCCTTATTAGGATATTCCGTGTTCCTATGAGTTTGCATATCTTACATCAAGTTTTTAAACTTCACATCCATACTTTCCTTAAATATTCCCTCTCCTCCACTTCCTCTGTTCTTTCCTTCTGCAGTATCGATGGGACCACTTTTCCTATTTTCTGTCTCTTAACTTCTATGACATATTTCCCATTTCCTCATCTCTTAGTGCTATAATTATTTCAAATTATCTTTCTAGTTTACTAATTCCCTCTAAGCTGTATCTAATTTTCCATCTGGACTATCTACAACTTTTTAAATTTCTTTTTTTTTAAATTATTTCTAACGCTTTTATTCTATCACTTTTCAAATCTGCCTCTTCGTATTTGATATCTTGCTTCTTGCTAATATTTTTATTTCCTCCTTCATTTCGTTAAAGATCTTAAGAACTACTTTATCTTAATTGTCTCCATCTTATAATTCTAATGTCTGTGTTCCTGAATCTCACGCTGCCGTTGTTGTTTTCCCTGTAGATGTTTTGCAATTTCGAGTGTGAGGGCTTGCCCAGCAGAATTTAATTGAGGGTAATCCTAAAGGAGGCTGAATAGAGAGTATTTTTCACTCTATTTTTTTTTCTTCTAAGGTATACAGAACACTATCATTCTGGGGGTATTTTAATTTAATCCCTGGTGTATAATTTTCGGGACTATAAAGGTAACAATTTAAATTCCAATCATATATAAAGGCATTTTCAGCGTTACAAAGTCTCCAGAGGGAGGGGAAATGTATTTTTCAATCCAGAGCTACCGGCAAGTTACTTCCTCAGCTTCTTTTTCCAGATGGTAGGTTTCTTCTGGCCCAAAGCACTGACATGTCCCTCTGCCCTGTCCCTCTGCCCTGTGCACGGCTGCTTCCCGGAGGTGGCCATCCTGTTGCAGCTCACAGGCAAGCTGGGCTGCCAGGCTGGGCAGGGTCTGAATGAACCAACAGTGCTGGCCTTGGTGCCCCCCGTGCACGCTCACCCTGCACCCGGGCTGCCTCTCCCGGAGGCGGCTGTGCTCGCTGGGCTACTGTTCACATCCTCAGCTGCCGGCTTCCACTTCCACCCACTTCCACCCACATCAGTCTTTCAGAGATTACTTACAATTTTTGGAGACACCTGTTTTTGCATTGTTTCTATTATTTGGTTTAGAGAATGAAGACCAGCTGATGCTCAGTTCACCATCTTGCAATTAATATAACATTTTACGTAACGTTTAGTGTATGTTTAGTATAGTCTGCTTTAAAAGTCTAGGATGTAAGTAACACATTTAGTCATGTTTGGGTATTTTCTTTTGCTTTTTGTTTGTTTTGCAGCTGGCCGGTATGAGAATCCAAACTCTTGACTTTGGTGTTATAACACTGTGTACTTAGTCATGATTCAGAATAAAAATGGGGAATGGATGTAGTCCAGGAGAAAATGAAGTCTTGGGTGGAGAGAATGCTGAGCTCCAGTCATGAAACCTGAGTCCTGCTGTGTCCAGTGCCTCACAAACAGTGTGCCATTGTCAAATCGACTTATTCTATCCTTGGTATCAGTTCACTCAACTTTCAATAAGTGAATTTCATTAGATGCTCTCATGTGCCATCCTCTTCTAAAATTCTAAAAATTTTAATTATAAAATTTATGTATGTACACTACATACTTCCCTGAGGATGATGAAAAAATGAGGGAACACATGCTGACAACCTCTTCATTATAAAATCCTTAATGTTTCATACTAAATATTGCATATTAAGTCTCTTTGGATTTAAAAGGAAAAGAAGTTAAAGTTCTCAGATCGTAGTTCAACATCATACCAAAGATTTTTATCCCGCTTGCTTGAATAGAACAGACTAACCTTGGTGGTAATAGATGTGGCAAACCGCAGCTGGACATAAAGATATTAAATATTGCTTCCCAAGTATGAGTTTGCCAAATAAGCAAGAAAGGCGTAAAGTCTTATGTCAGCTAGTTATTAACCACAAAAAAGGCAAAGCTACTACGGTTTACTGCAGCAGATGCCATCTCAGCCCTCTGCTTTGCACGGGGCGCTGCTCTGGCCACCCGGTGCCATCAGGGGTAACCCAAGAGCGCCCCACCGCAATTACACTGTGCAGCTCTGGCTTTGCCGCTTTAGTCGTTTGGCTACCGCTGGGTGGGAGTCCTGCAGGAGCCTACTCAGCTGCGTTGGCACAAGCACACATCCAGAAGTGTGAGGATGTTAACAGCCCTGGAACGAGCGTCGTCGACAGGGGAAGGAAGCCAGGCCATCAAAGCTCTTATTTTCCATGTCTCAGAAGGACGTTTCTGTGACTTCTGCATGCACAGAATTCTCAGCAGGAGACCCTGCTGTCCACCACATTTATGAACCAGTGCCCCCTTAAGTGACTTCCTCCTCACCTTTCATTCTTCCCAGTTGCCCCACCCATCTTTTCCCCTTGCGGTCACTTTCCAAAATAGCCTACCCTTCCTGCCAGCTGCAGTGGCGGCTGTCGTGCTCCACCCAGTTCTCATTTCATCAGACAGTGAAAGTCTTGCTTGTCAGAGGCTCTGAGAGTTGCTTTTGACTTTGAAGCTGCATTACTCAAGGTCGTACTACCTTCCTGGGGCCAGTTACTACCCAACGACTGGTCAGTACTGGAGCATAAAACCCTTTGCCCTAGTTAGGGAAAGCCCTGCAAAGCCATCTCAGATTCAGAGCTCACCGCAGACAGGCAGACGCCTCTGTCGTGGCAGCACAGTTAGACCCAGGGAGGCCTGGGTCCAAGTCCGCTTCTCCCACTCCCTTATCCGTGCTGGTACTGAGAGCGCAATTACTGACAAACCTGCTTAACACAAACTACAGCTCAGGGCTTGTTTCCAAGTTACCTCAGACACAAGCCCTTGTCTTAGACTTCGTTGTTTTGTTTTGTTTGGGTTGGGGAAGGGTGGCAATCCAAGGTAGGATAATTGCCATGGCCTCTCTCTCTCTCTCTCTCTTTCTCTCTCTCTCTCTCTCTCTCTCTCTCTGTGTGTGTGTGTGTATGTGTGTTTAGGAGTTTTAATGATCGTTTCCTTTCAGCAATAATTTCTTAAGGTTTTAATTGCAGTAACTCTTGCATAAGAATCAATCATAACAAAAGAGACAGCAATTACTTTTTAAGATGGAATTCAGGGCTAATAATTGAAGCATTCCAATTAGTTGTCGGGTGGGTGAAGGGCAGTGAGAGAAACAAGTGTCTCAGTGTATGGGATTTTCTCCTATCTCACTGAAAATCATATTTGTTTATCATTACTTTCGGACATCACAACCAACAAAGTTGTAAATTTATATTTTTTCTTCAAATTTTCTAGGCGATGAAGATCTATAATTAATTTTCACCTTTCTGCCTCTGGGTATTTCTACAATTTCTCAGTACTTTTGCATTTTAGCTGCTCTAATTCTGTTGTTCCATTGCCAACTAATTATCCTTCATTATTTAAAATTAACAAATAATATACCACTTTTTCAAAATTAGTAATAAATTGATAGGGATGGTAAATTCAAGTCTAAAGCTGATTCCTGCAGGGCCGTCTATTTTTGGCACTTACCACCTACCTATGCAGGAAATTAAGTACTGTTCTTTCTGTGATTATGATGTTTTTCTTTTAATGGTGGTATAAATAGAGTAATTGCAGAAAAGAAATGTCACAAGGAAAATGGAAACAGAGCTATATATGTAGCCATTTGTGACTACACTGCCTTTTTCAACAAGGCTCAATAAAATTGAGAATCAAGCAATAATGTAATGATTTTTGCCAGCCTGGACAATCTAGAGCATTCAGGCTTCCACAACAATGCACTTCTCTTTAGTGGAAATTAATTTAAACTGTATAATTAATAGTTTCCAATATTCATTTTAGTTTGCTTACATTAATCTGGTTGGTATCAAAGAAAAATAAGAAAATACTTTGGCTTTTATATCCTTTGGGCCTTTTGTGTTTCATGTAGAGCATCAATATCACATTTTATAGTTATCAATATTATGTCGTTTTAAATAATGCTTCTGAGATTAAAGCCTCATTATTAACTACTTGGGTTTTATGAGGTCATGAAAAATATGTAGAATTTATTAACAAGCAAACACCTCACTTGCCACTTTATTTCTCTAGTATATAGAGGTGATCCCTTTTCTTAAATGCAAACAAAGTAATTCAAGGCCAGACTCAGGTGAAGTTCCAAGGTAAATTGTATATTCCATCTCCCCATGTACTCCTCCCTAGTGGCCACCTGCCTCTTGCTGTCTTCTACCCCAGGGGGGCCCAGAGCATCTTAGAGCTCTGTGTAGTCTATGACAATTCCACCCCTTTCCTTTCTCGTTCTCCCAATTCATCTACCTTGTTTTCCAAACATTTGGTCAAGACTTACCTCTAAAGTAACATGAACGTCCAAGTCTATATGACATAATTTAAAGGGCACATGCTTCCAAATATGGGCTTGTTATAATGAAGGCTATATTCTTCCCAGTTGTATAGGTATTTCAGAATGGAAGGTCCCCTATTAAAATGCATCAACCTCTGGGTTGGAAACAACAGCTAAAACCGTTACTAGCACTTAAAGAGCCATCCTAACTTAGCAAGGCCACACATATGAGAATTGGAGAGGTATCTGTGCAAAGAGGAGAGTGGCGGTAAAGCCAATCTCTGAGATAACCTCATCAACCTAGAGCACAAATGAGCGCATGATGCATGGTAGGTATTCAGTAGACAGTGAAGGGAATTGTGAATTGACAACACAAAGTGGCAGGTATTGAAATCATGCTTGGCCAAGTTCATGGTTTGCTATGAGGCTTGGTTCTTAGAGCATTGTTAGATGGCCAAGAAATCAATCCCATATACAATTGCAACTTAACTGTATTAGTCCATTTCTGTTGCTTATAACAAAACACATGGAACTGGATATTTTACAAAGAAAACAAAATTTATTGCTTACAGTTTTGGAGGATAGGAAGTCCAAAGCCCAGGGAACACAACTGGTGGTCTTGGTGGTGGTGACAGTGACGGCAGGGTATCACATTGTGAAAATGGCAGAGCAAAGAGAGCAGAGAGAATAACCTCCTCATTCACACTTTTTATAAAGCCCTCAGAACTATGCCCATGACCACCATTTTTAATCCATTCACTATGGCATGATCCTACAATCTAATCACCTTCTCAAGGCCCCACCTTTTAATTACTGTAATAGGATTTCCCACCCACAACAGTTACAGTGGGAATTAAGTTTTGGTGACATTCGCCCCCAAGGCATTAACATAAGATGTTAATAAAGAATTTCCAGGGCCGAGCCCGTGGCGCACTTGGTAGAGTGCTGCGCTGGGAGCGCGGCGACGCTCCCGCCGCAGGTTCGGATCCTATATAGGACTGACCGGTGCACTCACTGGCTGAGTGCCGGTCACGAAAAAACGACAAAAAAAAAAATAAAAAATAAAAAATAAAAAAAAATAAAGAATTTCCAGAATTACTTCTCCAACACACACATATACACCACCCCCCTACACACACACAGACACCATGTCTCCATTTACTTCATATATATACACCTATTATAGCCTTTCTCACGCAGTGTAATCACTGACTGAGTCTATATTTTTTCTCCTTCACCTTGGCCACATGGCTCAGATCAAGTGCTTACCAGGTCCCAGATAACAACATGAATGTCCAGGCCAGGTAGAGGCAGGTGAGGGCTGCACCTTCTAAAGCAGCAGCACCACCCAGCTGATGGCTGCCATGTATGATGTGGGCTTGGTATTGCTTCATATTCTGATTTTTTTAGTTTGAAAAAGATACCTTATCTTAGTGTAAAATTAATTTGCAATTAATTCAAAATTTGGGAGTCCAACTGTGTATGGGCTTATAGGTTCATCTTCCAGCCAAATTGGACCACAGGTTGCCAATATTGTGGCCTCTAAACTAGAATATGATGTTCTGAAAGTTTATCTAGGTCTTTTCCTCATCTTTAGAGCTTAGCCAGTGTCTTACATGAAGTCAGAGCTGGGTCCATTGAGGAGCTGAGTATGCACATTGTGTTCAACCTTCTCAGGTGGGTCTAACACTGAGAAACACCTCTGTGGCCCTGGGGAGTGATTGTCTGCCAATTTTCTTCTCTCCTCTAAGAATAAAATCTCCATTTTTACAGGTTCTTCCTCTTACCACAATATATCAAAATATAAAAGAAGACATAAAAATCACTCAAAACAATATTATGAAAGTAAAATACTTTATTAAAATAACAAATCCTTGTTGTTTTATGATGTTGAGTCTGACTATAAAGACAAAATCAGGTAAAATATGTCTTAACAATGCCAAGTTCTCCTTAAATTTGCTCTTCTGGCCACAAATGATACTTTGGGTGCTTTTATGCATAAATTCTTTCCGACATTGAACACATGCTCTATGTGTTCAAAAGTTTGTTGTAGGAAATTGCCAGAAAGAAAAATTTGAAAGTGTCCTAAAGAAAGTGAAGAACCACTTGATTTTCTAAGCTTGTTCTTTGCCAAGAGAATTAAAATGAACTTTAAAGAAATAGTAACTTTACCCCACAAAAGTACAGTAGAGAGGTAAGGAAATTATATTTAGTTCAAACAAACAAAAAAACCTAGTTTAGCCCAAATGGTTAAAAAATCAATATCTATTTGCCTCAAATTCATCATCTACTATGAGATTTTTACTTGGTCAGACAGCCTAAGTTTAATCTTCTTACTTTTCACTAATGTTGGTTCCATCTGTTAAAACAAACAAACAAATAAAAAAAAACTCTGCCTTCCTGGTTGTTGCAACAAAGTTTCTGATTCCAGGGTGCACACATGAGCTTCAGGGACTCCATGAAACCCCTGAAATTGTGTGCAAAATACTTTGTTTTCTTTCTGGGAAAAGAATTCAGAATAAAAGAAACTAAGAAAACATTAATAATCATGGACATGGAAGATCTCCCAATTCTCCTCCAACATTGAAACTTTTTTGATTATTTCAGAAACTCATGCAAAATGAATGTGCTCATGGGAATGACTAAAAATTGTATAAATTTTTTTTTTTTTGTCCTTTTTTGTGACCGCGCTCAGCCAGTGAGCGAACCGGCCATCCCTATATAGGATCCGAACCCGTGGTAGGAGCGCTGCTGCGCTCCCAGCGCCGCACTCTCCCGAGTGAGCCACAGGGTCAGCCCAAAATTGTATAAATATTTTATTGGAATAATAAATTTGTCAATTTAAGGGTAAATGGTGAAGAAACAGAGCATGCCCAGGGTCTTAAGGCGGCACCTGAGGTCAGCAGCCCCCTCTGCCCAGGAGCAAGCAAGAAATAGAGCATGCCTGGGATCCTAGGCAGGCACCAAGGGCAGCATCCCCTGCCCAGAAGCAGGAAAGGAGCATGCTGAAAACACCACTTCTGCATGGGTGGCCCACCATAGCCACCACCATAGCCATGGCTGCTGCAAAAGTGGCTCAACTCCACGGCCTCTATGCAGGTGCCCTGCCAGACACTTAACTGCATTGACACAAGGAGAGTCCACAGCAGAAACCAGAAAAGAAGAGGACATCTCTCTCCTCAAAGCCCACTCCAAAGTAACAGAAGAAGCAACAGCTCTACCAGATGGCCAGACATCAATGTAGAGACACTAGAAATATGAAAACCCAAGAAAACATAACACAACCAAAAGAATACACTAATTCTCAAATATCACATCCTATAGTGCAGGAAACCCTTGAATGACTGAAAAGGAATTCCAAGCAACAGTCTTAAGGAAGCTCACTGAGATATGAGAAGACTCAGTGAGGCAACATAATGAAATAAGAAAAAAAAATCCAGGATATGAAGGAGGAAATTTACAAAGAGATTAATACCTTAAAAATGAATGTAGCAGAATTCATTGAATTGAACTGAAAGATTCACTCAACATAATAAAAAACACAACAAATAGTTTAAGCAGCAGGCTAGAACAAGCAGAAGAAAAAATTTCTGATCTTGAAAATAGTCTTTTTGAAATAACTCAGTAGAACAAAAAAAAAAAGGAAAAAAGATTTTTAAAAAATGAAAAAATCTAAGAGATAGCAGACAACCTGAAGCACATAAAACTCAAATCATGGGTGTTTCAGAAGGAGAGGAAAAAGGAAAAGGCATGGAAAACCTATTCAATGAAATAGTAACAGAAAAATTCCTAGGTATTGGGAGAGACACGGACCTTCAGATCCAGGAGACTCAAAGATCCCCAAACAGATTCAACCCAAAAAGATCTTCTCCAAGAACCTTTATAGTCAAACTGGCAACACTCAAAGACAAAGAGAGAAATTTAAAGGAAGCAAGAGAAAAGTATCAAGTCACCTGTAAGGGAGTCCCTATCAGACTGACAACTTCTCAACAGAAACTCTATAGGCCAGATCAAAATGAGATAATATATTCAAAATACTAAAAGAAAAAAAACTGCCAGCCAAGAATACTATACTCAGCAAGGCTCTCCTTCAGAAATGAGGGGAAAACAGTGTATTTTCCAATCAAACAAAAACTGTGGGAGTTCACCACCACATGACCAGCCCTACAAGAAATCCTCAAGGAAGTCCTGCATCTGGAATCCAAAAAAACAACGATCACTGCCATGAATACACAAGAAAGAACAAAACTCGCAGGTAGAACAAAAATGCAAATGAGAAAGAGAAACTAAATCTACCACCACAGAAAAACCATAATAGCAATGTAATAATGCTTTAGTTCTGATTTTAGCAATTTCAGTCTTCTCTCTTTTTTTCTTGGTCAATCTAGATAAAGTTTTGTAAATTGTGTTGATCTTTTTAAAGAATAAACACTTGGCTTTGTTGATTTTCCCTATTGTTTTTTAATTCCCTATTTTATATATTCCTGTTGTAATCTTTTTTATTTCCTACTTATATTTGCTTTTGGTTTAGCTTGCTCTTCTTTTTCCATTTTCTTAAGGTATAAGTTTACTTAGTGATTTGAGATTTTTTTTATTTTTAATATAGGTTTTATAATTTTATAAAATTATACAAAGTATAGGAACTCAAACAACTTTACAAGAAGAAAACAAGCAACCCAATTAAAAAATGGGCAAAAGAGCTAAGTAGGCATTTCTCTAAGGAAGATATACAAATGGCCAACAGATATATGAAAAAATGCTCAACATCACTCAGCATCCGGGAAATGCAAATCAAAACCACATTGAGATACCATCTCACCCCAGTTAGGATGGCTAAAATCCAAAAGACTCTGAACGATAAATGCTGGTGAGGTTGTGGAGAAAAAGGAACTCTCATACATTGTGGGTGGGACTGCAAAATGGTGCAGCCTCTATGGAAAATGGTATGGAGGTTCCTCAAACAACTGCAGATAGATCTACCATACGACCCAGCTATCCCACTGTTGGGAATATACCCAGAGGAATGGAAGTCATCAAGTCGAAGGTATACCTGTTCCCCAATGTTCATCGCAGCACTCTTTACGATAGTCAAGAGTTGGAACCAGCCCAAATGTCCATCATCGGATGAGTGGATATGGAAAATGTGGTATATCTACACAATGGAATACTACTCAGCTATAAAAACGAATGAAATACTGCCATTTGCAACAACATGGACGGACCTTGAGAGAATTATATTAAGTGAAATAAGTCAGGCACAGAAAGAGAAATACCACATGTTCTCACTTATTGGTGGGAGATAAAAATAAATAAATAAATTCACACACACACACACACACAAAAAAAAAAAAAAAAAAACGGGGGGGAGAAGAAGATATAACTATTACAATTCCTTGAAGTTGACACAACAAGCAAACAGAAAGGACATTGTTGGGTGGGAGGGGTAGAGGGAGGAGGGAGGGAGGTTTCGGTAATGGGTCACAATAATCAACCACATTGTATATCGACAAAATTTTTAAAAATAAAAAATTAAATAAATTAATTAAATTAAATAAAAAATAAAAATGCTTGTAAATACCAAAAGAACTTTTTAAAATAAAGAGCAAAGAAAACAAATAATGCAGAAAAAGAAATATAGTAATTTTGATAATGCCTAGGAGGGGGACAGGTGTAGGGGCAAATATAAACACTTAGAAAGCAAGGATGTGATTCTAATATCAGACCAAAATGGAATTCAAATAAATTTGAATGCCAAAGCCACAATTTACAATGCAAATAGAGAGCTATAAATATCTATCACCAAAAAACATAGCAGTTCCCTTTAATAAGTAAAAAGTAAAAAAGAAGCAAGGAGACTTAGATAAAACATAATAATGATAGGTGACTTGAAAATACCAGGCTGAGTGGACAAAAATGAGACTGTAGAAGAGATAAACACCATAATCAATATGGCAGCTCTTACAGATCACATATCAAATATCACACCTTGATAACAGGAAAGACATCTTATTTCCAAGTACATATAAAAAATTCTCAAATTTTTTGATTATTTGGTTACAAAAGAAAATTAATAAGTTTGGTGAAATAGAAATATTGCAAACACACTCTTCAATCACAATGTAATAAATCTTGACATTATTTATTAACAAAATCAAAGCCCTAAAAGGCCCTCTTACCTAGAAAGTTTAATTCTTGGGTGAAAGGGGAAATATAGACTAAAATAAAAGAATTTCTTTAACGAGAAATGAAAGCATATATACCAGAATCTGAATAACTTATAACACTCATTTTAAAAATTGAAAAGATGGAAGAAAAAGTGAATCAAATTCTCAACTCAAAAGAAACAACAATCCTTCTTTGAGAGAAGGTAGAGCAAGATGGTCAAATAGAGCTGTTTGGTGCTAGTGCCCTGTTCCCTCCACCCCACCAAAGACACTTAAACAACAGACATCTACACTTTGACTGGAATGAGTGAGGAAGTATGCCGTAGAGCCCCTGGGGGTTGCAATATCCTCGTGGAACATGAAAGACCAGGACAGCACCATCGAGAGCAGAGCAAGGCACCCTGCCTCTGACTCCCTGTTTCCCCACAGGAACCAGCTTGGACTCAGATGTTGACAAGGTAAGCTAGAAAAACACAGTTGTTTCCACTGCCACCACAAACGCCAGCAGTCCTTGCCACAAGGAAGTCCTCCAGTCCTCACATGCCCCAAGCCCGGTTTGGAGACTTTGGAGAGTACTATGAGTTTGTGCAGCTGCACAGTCTTGTAGTAGAAGCCCTGGGACAGCAACCCCTGCCCTTCTGACCTAGTAGCCATGGCACAGTGCCATTTCAAAACCAACCCACCCCCAAAGTATGTCCTGCCCTGGAGACTGGTGGAAACTGACTTCCTCTATCCTGAGGCCCAACCTCCGTTCTACCATGTTCACATGGGCACCTCTAGGACCACGACCCTGGCTGCCTGGAGCCTTGGCCAGACTGAAAGACCAAGACCTCAGCATCTGAACCATGTAGCACCCCCAAACCCAGGAAAGCAGGCAGACCTGCTCAGTGGGGAAGCTGCCAATAAGTGGCCAGTCTACCACAATTGCATGCACCTACGCTGCACAACCCACAGGTTCACTGAGCCCACAGGGGCCCATGCTGGTCCAACAGCCAGTTTGGTTATAGCTCTGCATCCCACACTGGCCCTTCACAGAGCATCTAGGCCCTGCTGTACCAGTGTACACCTGCTCCTTGACCACAGAGAATTAAGAAAAGGGCATTGCCTCCCCGTGGCAGGCCTCTACAGAGCTGCCAGACCCTGCTGCACTCATGCAGAATTGTTCCAGGATCAACAGCTGATCTGGCTGCACTCCACAGTGTTTCCAGGCCCTGCTATAATGGCTCGTGCCTATTCTCTGCCCAGCAGTGGATCAGGCAGCAGCTTTGCTTCCCCTAGCTTTGCCTACCCCCAGAAGCCCACCACTCAGCTTCTGACACCACTCCAGGCTCAACAGCTGATGTGGCACTCTTCACAAAGCTGCAAGGGCCTGCATCACCAGTATATGTCTGTTCCCTGCTGGACAGTGAATCAGGCAGCTGCTTGCCTCCACCCAGTAGCCCTCCAGAGAGCTGCCATGCCCTGCTGCACCTGCACATGCCAGCTCCTAGCCAAGCAGTGACATGAATTCCTCTGACAGGCCTTTGCAGAACTGCTTGACCCCCCTACCTCACATCCAGGCTCACCTGTGCCCAGTCCAAAAGCTGTTCAGGCAGCACACCACTCCGGACGAGAGACAACTTTAGAGGTGTATGCCCACAGCTGGTCTGATAGCCTGTCAGGCAGTGTATTGGTCCATTTCTGTTGCTTATAACAGAATACCTGAAACTGGGTAATTTATAAAGAAATGAAATTTATTTCTTACAGTTTGGAGGCTAGAAAGTCCAAGGTCCAGGGAATACATCTGGTGAGGGCCTTTTTCAGGGTGGGGTCACTCTACAGGGTCCTGTAGTGACCAGGGCATCACATGACAAGAATTGGCTGAGCAAGAGTGTTAACATTCTCACTTGCTGTCCTTATAAAACCATCAGAACCATACCCATTACTCCACGAGTGGATCGATCTATTCATGAGAGTACAGTCCTCAACCTAATTACCATTTAAAGGCCCCACCTTTCAATAACCATAATAGGATGTGCCACCCTCGATACTTTTTTGATGGAGATCAAGTTTCCAATACATAAACTTTTGGGGGACACATTTGACCCATGGCAGGCAGTGACTCTGTACCTCAGTGAGACCACCAAATATCCAGTAGGCCTTCTGCACCACACATGCTTGTCCCACCAACCAGCCCAGAGTCTCTGACCTAGAAAAACAGTTCCAGTGTTGGCACAAACTCCTGCAGACATCACTGAAGAGGATTACAACCAAAGAAATTGCACAGAGACTACAATACTGAGTCAACCCAAAACCCAAGTCAAAGCAACATATCAGCAGACACCGTAGGACCCACATACAGGAAAAAGTCATTTCTGTGTAAACTACTCCATAAAACTGGGGGAAAAAAACTACTCTATTAGATACACAGATATCAGTGTAAGGACACAAGAAACATGAAAAATCAAGGAAACCTCATGCCCCCAAAGGGAAACAAGAAGTCTCTAGTAATGGATGTCAAAAGAAAAGGGCTTTTATAAAATGTCTATAAAGGAATTTTAATAATAATTTTAAGGAAACTCAACAAGATACAAGAGAACACAAACAAACAATTCAGTGAAATCAGGAAAACAATTTATGATCTGAATGAGAACTTTAACAAAGAGATAGATATCTTAAAAATAACTGAACAGAAACCTTAGAGATGAAGAATTCAATGAATGAGATAAAGAAAATAATTGAGAGCTTCAACAGAGTAGATCAAGCAAAAAAGAGAATTATGAACTTGAAGAGAGATCTTTTGAAATAAACCAGTCGGGGGGGCAGGTAAGGAAATAAGAGAACAAAAAAAAAGGAACTTAAAAAGCCCAGCAGACTTACAGGACACCATTAAGTGAGCAAATATTCAAATAATGGGCATTCCAAAAGGAGAAGATGGAGAAAGGCACAGAAGCCCTACTTAATGAAATAAAAGCTGAAAATTTCCCAAGTATTTGGAGAGATATGGACATTCAGATTCAGCAAGCTCAAAGGTCCCCAGTTAGACCCCACTCAAAAAGACCCTCTCTGACATGCATCATAATTAAACTGTCAAAAGTTAAAGGCAAAGAAAGAATTCTAAAAGCTGCAAAAGAAAATCATCAAGTCACATATAAGGGAATCCCCATTAGATTACCAGCAGATTTCTCAACAGAAACCTTGCAGGCAAGGGGAAAATGGGATGATATATTCAAAGTGCTAAAGAAAAAAACTGCTGGTCAAAATGCTTTATCCAGCAAAGCTATCCTTCAGAAATGATGGAGAAATAAACACTTTACCAGATAAGCAGAAGCTGAGTGAATTTGTCACTACTAGACTAGCACTACAAGAACTGCTTACAGGAGTGCTAAAACTGGGAATGAAAAGTCAACAAGTACTATCATGAAAACATGAAAAAGTACAAAACTCTCCAGTACAGGTAAATTCATAATTCAAACTCAGAATATCTCAGTGATGTAACGGTGCTATGTAAATCCTTCAGTCCTCGAGTATGAAAGTTTAAAGTCAAAATGGTCAAAAAACAGCAACAGCTATGATTACTAGCTAGGAAACAGACATACATACAAACATAAGTTAAAGAAACAAAAAAATAAATTGTGACTTAGGGGAGGTGAGTCTAGAGTATTTTCATGTGACCAAAGTTAAGTTACTATCAACTTAAAATAGTTTATTATAACTACAATGTACCCACAAAAAATAAAAAAGAAAGAAAGAAATTACAGAAGATACACAATTGAGAAGGAGAAAAAAACCAGAGCTTAAGACCACAAAAAAACACCAATCCACAGAGGTAAATAGCAAGAGAAAATAAAGAAACTAAAGATCTACAAAACAATCAGAAAACAATTAACAAAATGACAAGAATAAGTTCCCACATATTAGTAATAACCTCAAATGTAAATGGATTAAACTCTCCAATTAAAAGACATAAAGTGGATGAATGGATTTTAAAAAAGAGATACAATAATATGCTGCCTACAAGAAACTCACTTACCTATTAAAGACAAACATAGACTGAAAGTGAAGTGCTAGAAAAAGATATTCCATGCAAACAGAAACCAAAAAGGAGTAGGACTAGCCATACTTATAGCAGATAAAATAGACTTTAAATCAAAAGCTGTAAAAAGAGACAAAGGAGATTATTATATAATGATAAAGGGATCAACTCAACAAGAGCATGTAACAATTGTTAATATGTATGCACCCAATATCAGAGCCCACAGATATATAAAGCAAACATTATCAAACCTAAATGAAGAGATAGATTGCAATTCAATAATAGTAGGGGAATTTAACAACCCACTTCCAACAATAGATGGCTCATCTAGACAGAAAATAAACATCTGACTTTAACCGCACTGTAGACCAAATGTGTCTTACAGACATTTACAGAACATTCCATCCAACAGCTACAGAATACACATTCTTCTCAACTGCATGTGGAGCATATGCAGGATAGATCATATGTTAGGCTACAAAACAAGTGTACACAAATTTTAAAAGATAGAGATCACATCAAGGATCTTTTTTGACTACAATGGTATAAAACTAGAAATCATTAACAATAAAACCTTTGGAAACTTGACAAATACATGGAAATTAAACAAGATGCTCCTAAACAATCAATGGGTTAATGAAGAATTTAAAAGGAAATTTAAAATTTTCTTGAGACAGACAAGAATGGAGACACATCATACCACACCCTATGGAACATGGCAAAAATAGTTGTAAGAGAAAAGTTTGTAGCAATAAATGCTTACACCAAAAAAGAAGACAGACTTCTAACAAACAACCTAATGATGCACCTTAGAGAACTGGAAAAATAAACTAAACCCAAAACTGGCAGAAGAAAAGAAATAATAAAGCTCAGATCAGAAATAAATGAAATTTAAAAAACAACAAAAAACCTCCAACAACAATTAAAAATATTAGCAAAAAAAAGAGAGAGAAGACTCAAATAAATAAAATCTGAAATGAAAAAGACATTACAACTGATGCCACAGAAATACAAATCATAAAAGTTTGTTCTGAACAACTATATGCCAGCAAATATGGAAGAAATAGATAAAATCCTAGACAAATACAACCTACCAAGATTAAATTTAAAGAAGCAGAAAATCTGAAAAGACCAATAACAAGTGAAGAAATTGAATCAGTAATACAAAGTCTTCCATTAAAGAAAAGCCCAGGACTTGATGCTTCACTGCTGCATTCTAGCAAACATTGAAAAAGAACTAATACCACTTCTCTTCAGATTGTTCAGGAAAATTGAAAAGGAGGGAACACTTTCCAACTCATTTTATCAGGACAGCACTATTCTGATTCTAAAACCAAACAAGGGCACAACAAAAAAAGAAATTATAGGCAAATAACCCTGATAGACATAGATGCAAAAATTCTCAACAAGATATTAGCAAACAGAATCCAGAAGCACATAATAAGATCATTCACTATGATCAAGTGAGATTTGTCCTCAGGATAGAAGGATGGCTTAATATACACAAATCAATAAATGTGATACACCACATTAACAGAAAAAGAGACACACAAAAAATGATCATTTCAATCAATGGAGAAAAAGCACATGACAAAATTCAACATTCAAAATACAGCCTGATAAAAACTATTAAGCTAGGTATATAAGGTATGTACCTCAATGCAATAAAGGCCATATATGACAAATCAACAGCTAACATCATACTGAATGATCGGGAACAAGACAGGATGCCCACTTTCACAACTTCTATTCAACATGACACTGGAAGACCTAGCCAAAGCAATTAGATAAGAGAAAGAAATAAAAAGTATCCAAATTGGAAAGAAGGAAGTCAAACTCCGTGTTTGTAGATGACATGATCTTATATATAGAAAATCCTAAAGATTCCACCACAAAACTGTTAGAAGCAATAAATGAATTCAGGAAAGTTCATAGATACAAAATCAACATACAAAAGTCAGTAGCATTTCTGTATACTTATAGCTAACTATCTAAAAAAGAAATCAAGAAAGCAATTCCTTTTACAACAACTACAAGAAAATAAGATACCAAGAAATAAAGTTAATCAAGGGAATAAAATACCTCTACAATGAAAACTATGAAACTTTGAAGAAAGAATTTGAGGAGGACATAAATATTTGGAAAGATATCCCATGTTCACAGATTAGAAGAATTAATGTTGTTAAAATGGCCATTCTACCCAAAGAGATCTACAGATTTAATGCAGTTCTATGAAAATGCCAATGACATTCTTCAAAGAAATAGAAAAAAATTCTAAAATTCATATGGAACCAAAAAAGACCTGAATAGCCAAAGTGATACTGAGAAAATGAACAAAGCTGGAGGCATCACACTACCTGACTTAAGTTATACTGCAGAGCTGTAGCTAACAAAACAGCAAGGTACTGGCATAAAAACAGACACATCGACCAAGGGAACAGAATCAACAGCCTAGAAATAAATTCATACACTGGGAAAACTGGATATCCACATGCAGAAGAATGAGAGTAGACCCCTACCTCCCGCCATATACAAAAATGAATTCAAAGTGGATTAAAGGTTTCACTGTAAAACCTGAAACTATGAAACTACATAGAGGGGATGATCCATGACATGGGGTTCAGCAAGGATTTTTTTAAAGGACTTTTAAAGCTCAAGCAATAAAAGCAAAAATAGACAAGTAAAAGCAAAATAGACAAGTGGAATTACATCAAACTAAAAACCTTTTGCACATCAAAGGAAACTGTTAACAGAGAGAAGAGACAACCCACAGGATGGGAGAAAATATTTACAAACTATACATCTGACAAGGGGTTAATATCAAGAATACATGAGGAACTTAAACAACTCGACAACAAAACAAACAAACAAACAAAAAACCCAAGTAACTCAATTGAGGAAACAAAAAAGGATCTCAATAGACATTTCTCCAAAGAAGACATACAAATGGCCAAAAGGCATATGAAAAATACTCCACACCACTAATCATCAAGGAAATGAAAATCAAAACCATGATGAGATACCACTTCACTCCAAGTAGAACAGCTATTATCAAAAAGACAAAAGAAAACAAATGTTAGTGAGGATGTGAATAAAAGGGAACACTTGCACACTTTTGGTGGTAGGGTAAACTAGTACAGCCATTATAAAACTAGTAGAGCTATTATAAAAAACAGTATGCATTTTCTTCAAAGAATTAAAAATAGAACTACCATATCATCTGACAATTCTACTGCTGGATATATATCCAAAGAAAATGAAGCCAGTATGTCCAAGAGATACCTGCACTTCCATGTTTATTGCAGTACAATTTATAATAGCCAAGATACAGAATAAACTTGAGTGTCCAATAACAGATGAATGAATTTTTAAAAGTGGTATATATACACAATGAAACACTATTCAGCCATAGAAAAGAATGAAATCCTGTCATTTGCAGCAACATGGATGGACTTGGAGGACATTATGTTAAGTGAAGTGAGCCAAGCAAGACAAACACCACATGATCTCATTCAAATGTGGAATCTAAAAAAAAAGAAAGAAAATGATATTATAGAGGCAGAAAATAGAACAGTGGTTGCCAAAGACTGTGGAGTGGATGGGGAAAGGAAAAACAGTGGTTGGCCAATGGGTACAAAATTCCAATTAGATAGGAGGAATAAGTTCTGAAGTTCTACTGCACAGTAGGGTAACTATTGTTAACAGTTACGTTTTGTATATTACATAATAACTAGAGGAGAGGCTTTTAAATATTTCCAACACCAAGAAATGATAAATTGTGAGGTGACTGATACATTAACTACCCTCACAGTATGCATGTGTACATTACATGTATATATGTAATGTATATATTGTATATACATATATGTTACATATACATTAACACCCTGACATAGCTATGTTATACAACATATATGTATCAAAACATCAGATTGTACCCTATAAGTATGTACAATTGTTGTGTCAATTAAAATACACAATTTTTTTTAAAAAGAAAAGAAACAATAACTACAAAGTCAACAAAAAGAAAACATAAAGGAATTAATAAAGATAAAAGCAGAAATTAATAGAATGGAGAAGAAAATATACCTAATTAGTAAATCAATATAAATATCATGTTTTTTGATAACTAGAAAAACACTAGCTACCTTAAGAATAAAGAAAGCATACATATACAGAAAATAAGAAATTACAAAATAATTTCAAAAACATAGATGAAATAATTTCACTGAGAAACAGTTTAGCAAAATCAACCCAAGTAGAGGTAAAAAGCTTAAACAAACCAATTTCTTGAAAGACAACGAAAATGATATCAAGGAACTATTTTGCAAAAGGGACACTGAGCCCAGGCTGTTCCACATGAAAATAAATTCTGCCAACTTTCAAAGACCAGATAGTCCCAGTCATCTATAAACTTCCAGAGCACTGATAATTATGGAGAACTTTCCAGTGTTTTTATGAAGCAAGTATGAGTATAGCATTAAGAACTAAACCTGATAAGGAGATCACATACACAATAAAAGAAAATTCAGACAAACATAATTTACAAATGTCACAGCAAAAATGTTAAGTAAGGTATTGGCAAACAGAATCCCACATCTTATCAGTAAAATAACAATAACCAAGTGGTATCTACCCAAAAATGCAAGGTGGGTCAATATTAGGACATTCATTAATATAATATATCCTATTAATAGACCTAGAGAGAAAAATCATTATTATTTCCATTGGTGCTAAAAAGCCTTTGACAAAAATTGATACTTACATTGATGAAAATATTCAAGAAAATGGGAATTGATATATTCTTCACAGCAACTTACTTAATAAGAAAATGTCAAAGGTATTTTCACTAAAATCAGGAACAAGGCAAAAATGTCATGCTAAAATTCAACATTCTACTGAATGTGATGGTCATTGCAATAAGTGAAATAAGAGAAATGAAGAAGAAAACAATTTGCGGAAGATATGAGAGAATACCTGGAAAACGTCTAGAGAATCAATAATGAACTGACTCAAGCAATAAGAAAATTCAGGAAGTTGGAAGAATAAAAACTTAACATACAGAAAGTAATTACTTTCACATATTAAGCCAGTAATAAGTTTAAAGAAACATTTACAGAAATTATAACAAAAAAGATCGAATACTTAGGAATAAACTTAAATATACAAAATTCATATGAGGGAAAATTTAATTATTTCCTAAAAGATAGAGAAGTAGACTTGAACATTTAAAAATGCATTCCTTATTCTTAGATAAGACAATCTAGCATAAGGTGTCAGTTTTCCCTAAATTAATTTAGGGAAATAAATTTGATGTAATCCCCCTACAATACCAGAAAGCTTGTTTACAAAGGTAGACATGTTGATCAAAGTTCATATACAACCAAACATGCAAGAATAGCCAGAAAACATTGACAAGAGAAAACTATGCAAGGATGCTAGTGGCCCTTCTAGGTGTTAAAACATACTTTAAAACCTCTATAATTAAACAATGTGCTGTTGGTTTATTGTGTAATAGATGGTATAATGGAATAAAAAGTCTAGAAATACAACCACATATGTATAGAATATCACAAAGGTGGCATTTCAAATCACTGTAGCAAAGATGGACTTTTAATAAATGGTGCTGAAAAAACTGGGTAGTCATTTGGGAAAAGATAAAACTGTATCCATAACTCACATCATGCACAGAATAATTTTCAGAATAGATCAAAGATCTAAGTATGAAAAATGAAACTACACAAATACTAGAAGTAACCATAAAGATTTGGTAATCAAGATTAGGAAAAGATTTTCAAACGATCATTCAAAATCCAACTATAATAAAAGAAAAGTTAGATAAACTTCATTAACTAAATTTTTTTAAAAACCTTTCAAATTGCAAAAACATCATAAAAAGCCACACACAAAAAAAAGAAGAAGAAGAAACTTAGAAGCTAGGAGAAAATATTTGCAGCATATATCATAGATAAGAGGATAACATCCTTACAATACATTTTTAGATTTTTTAAATCAGTAGCATTTCTATACTCCAACAGTGAATTTGGAGAAAAAGAAATCAAGAAAGCTAACCCATTTACAAGAGTCACCAAAAAAATAAAATACTTAGGAATAAAATTAACCAAGGATGTGAGAAATCTCTGTGATGAGAACTACAAACCACTGTTGAGAGAAATTAAAGAGGACACAAGAAGATGGAAAGATACCTCATGCTCTTAGATTGGAAGAATTAACATTGTGAAAATGTTCGTATTACCCAAAGTGATGTACAGATTCAATGCAATCCCCCTCAAAATTCCAATAACATTTTTCTCAGAAATGGAAAGAACAATCCTAACATTCATATGGAATAACAAAAGACCATGAATAGCCAAAGCAATCCTGAGCAAAACAAAAAAGCTGGAGGCATAACCCTACCTGACTTTAAACTATACTACAAATCTATAGTAACCAAAACAGCATGGTACTGGCATAAAAACAGACACACAGATCAAACAAAGAGAATAGATAATCCGGAAATCAACCCATATGCCTACAGCCATCTGATCTTTGACAAAGGCACCAAGTCTACACACTGGGGAAGACACCGCCTCTTCAGCAGATGGTGCTGGGAAAATTGGATATTCTTATGTAGGAGAATGAAACTAGACTATACCTCTCACCATATAGCAAAATCAACTCAAAATGGATTAAAGAATTAAATATACATACTGAAACAATAAAACTCCTTAAAGAAAACATAGGGGAAACACTCCAGGATTAGGTACAGACTTTTATGAATATGACCCCAAAAGCACAGGCAACCAAAGGAAAAATAAACAAATGGGACTATATCAAACTAAAAAGCTGCTGCAGAGCAAAAGAAACAATTAACAGAGTGAAAAGACAACCAACAGAGTGGGAGAAAATATTTGCAAAATATACATCTGACAAAGGATTAATATCCAGAATATACAAGGAACTCAAACAACTTTACAGCAAAAAAAACAAGGAACCCAATTAAAAAATGAGCAAAGAAGCTGAATAGAAATTTCTCAAAGGAAGATATATAAATGGCCAACAGACACATGAAAAAAATGCTCAACATCACTCAGCATTCAGGAAATGCAAAACAAAACCACTCTAAGTGAGAATGATAAATGCTCATTCCAAAAGACTGAGAATGATAAATGCTGGTGAGGTTGTGGAGAAAAAGGAACCCTCATATACGGTTGGTGGGACTGCAAAATGGTGCAGCCTTTATGGAAAATGGTACAGAAGTTCCTCAAACAATTATAGATAGATCTATCATATGACCCAGATATTCCACTGCTGGGTATATACTCAGAGGAATGGAAGTCATCATGTCAAAGGGATACCTGTACTCCCATGTTTATTGCAGCACTGTTTACAATAGCCAGGAGTTGGAACCAGCCCAAATGTCCATCATCAGATGAGCGGATAAGGAAACTGTGGTATATCTACACAATGGAATACTACTGTGCTCTAAAAAAGAATGAAATGCTACCATTCGCAGCAGCATGGATGGACTTAGAGAAAATTATTTAAAGTGAAATAAGACAGGCCCAGAAAGAGAAATACCACATGTTCTCACTTATTTGTGGGAGCTAAAAATAAACAAACAAACAAACAGGGGGCAGGGGCAGGCAGAAGACAATAATCACAACAATTCCTTGAACGTGTTCAGACAAGTGAACAGATATGATGTTTATGGGTTGAGGGAAGAGGAAGTGGGGAAAGAGGAATTGGTTAAGGGACACAGAAATCAACTACATTGTATATTGATAAATTAAAATTAAATTAAATTTAAAAAAATTTTTTTAATTTATTGAAACATAATTGTATGTATCTGTGGAGTCTACCATTGAATATCCATACCTGTGTGCAAATGTGATGCTCAAATCAGGATTATTAGTATATTCAACAATAAACTTTAAACTGGAGGGGGAAAAGGCCAAAAACCTCACAAGAAATGGGCAAATGATATAGCAGAATATTCATTTAAATATATACAATTAAGACCCTAAACATATGAAAAGATGTTCGAATTCATTCCTCATTAATGAAATGCAAATTAAAACTACTCTGAGATACCTTTTCTCATCTAACAATTTGGCAAAAATTAAAAAGCCTAACACATTCAGTTGGTGGGGTGGACCGTACTCTCATAGGTTATCAGTGGGAATGCAAAGTGGCACAACCATTTTAGAGGGGAATCTGGCAATATCTAACAAAACTACATATGTATTTACTTTTTGACTCAGAAATCCTACTTTTTAGAACTTATCTAGAAGTTGCATCTCCAAGAATATGAAAATACATGTGCACAAAATTACTAATGGTAGCATTGTTGGTAATCGCAAAATATTGGAAACAACCTAAATGTCCATACCTAGGAAAGCAGTTGAATAAACTATGGCACATCCACACAGTAGCGTACTGTGAGTGTATAGAGACATGGGGGAGATCCTTCTGAATTAACATAGAGTGAGGAAAGCCGGGAGCAAAAGAGTATATGTAGCATGCTGCCATTTGAGTAAGCAAGAATAAAAATATAAAATATGCATATATCTGCTCATTTCTACAAAAAGAAACAGGAAGAATAAATCATATGTGAATAAGATAGGTTACCTATAGGGTGGTAGTGAAGGGAAATGGGGTGCAAAAAATTCAGAGGTGGAAATGTGTCTGAAAGGGGGTGAGAAGAGTTACATTTCTTTGAATGGACCTTTGTGTCTAATTTTGATTCTTAGAACCATCTTGTGTCTAGATGTCTAAGTGCCATGGTTGTTAAAGACAAAGAAATACTGAGGAATTGAGATTATAAGAGACTAAGGATGCAAAACACCTATACACAATGTGTGGTCATTTTCCTTTTCCTTTGTAATGAAAGATATTGTAGAACAACCAGCAAATTTTTGAATAAAATGGCATAGACTAGACATAATATTGTATCAATTTTAGTCTCCTGATTATGGCATTTATTCTGTGGGGAGATAAGAGGATTATGAAACCACATATTGTTTGGGGCTACCCAAACCTGAAGTCAGTAAATGAACTCATCTACACATGTAGTTATGGCAAAATCAGTAAGAAGCAAATTGCCTTGACAGATGACCCTTTGCTTGCTCGATCTCTTGGTAAATGCAGCATGATCTGCATGGAGGATCTGATTCATGCTGTCTATACTGTTGGAAAGTGCTTCAAAGAAACAAATAACTTCCTGTGGCCCTTCAAATTATCCCATTTTGTGGAAGTTGGACATTCTGGCAACCGGGAAGATCAGATCAACAGGCTTATTAGAAGGATGAACTGAGGAGTCTGCCATGATTATTTTTGCAATCTGATTAGTTAATAAATGGTGACTGCTTTCAAACTGAGAAAAAAAAAGTGAGTCCATTTTTATTCTAAAAGCTAAACAAAAGAAAAAGAAAAAAATACAGGTATGAAGATAGGCCCAATCTCGTATGTCTTCCCCTCTGCCACACAGCATCCCACCAAAAACAACAACCTGGGAATCTCAAACACTGGAAAAGCTAAAGCAAGGGGAGCTAGGTGGCACCAAAGTTTTCATCTGGTAGCTTGAGGCTTCACGTTCTGCCTAGTCTTTGTCACAGTGCACTGGCTCAACCAAATACTGGCATCCTTAAGCATAACAAACTCTTCTTTAAGCAACGTGGTCTCGGCGTGGCTAGACACTATCTACAATTTCATTCAAGATGTGCCTTTGTGTAGACCATAGATTTGAAATGATGAATAACCAAAATGAGTCCAGCCTTAAACTGCTCTGATAATCCCCGCAACAGCTACCGCTCCTAAGACCCTTTCTTTTCTCATCTTCAGAATTATTTGTCATTATGAGCAAAAGAGAAATGTGAGTGAGACCACCAATTTCTGAAAAACATCATATCAGGACTCCCGTGGAAAAACACAAACCTCTGCTGAATGGTTTTACCGTAAAGTCAAACTTTGAACTGATTTTATGTAGATGTGTCAAGGGGAATTACGTATCATTAAAATACCCTTCAAAATAACCCCAGTAGATACCAACAGTAATTCCTGATGAAACTTTTCCCTTGGCTTTTCCTCATTATTTAGATGTGGCCATCAGCAAAACCTCCCTATGGGGGAGAGACTTCGTAAAGTTTTCTTTCAGAGAATGAAAGATCCCCTATCTCTGTCAAATGTCAGGCTCACGGGACAAGAATTTCTCAATGTACTCATTTATTATTCTCAAGTGATGTTCAATGATGCCAGTACATTGAAAACTTTTAAATGTTTTTTTTTTTTTTTGCTTCCTGTATGTCTTAAATGTATCTGTTCTTTAACACATTTCTTGAGTCCCTACCATGGCTCAGGCTCTGTGCTAGGCTAAGACCAGCCCTCCTTGGCATGGAATTCTTCAATCAGAACTTAACAGTGATTTCAGCATTGGTAGAAGGAAGCAAAGGCAAGGTGACATAGGAAGTCAGCCAAAAATGTTCAGAATACTCAGAACATGGGGAATGCTTCATCGAGAAGGCAGCGTTTTTTACAGGACCTTGAGATAATAACTGAATTTCTTACAGACTTGACCTTCGTTATAGTTGCTAGGCTCTAAATGCAGACAGAATCTCTACACGTGTGACCCCAGAGCAAAGCCTGCTCATTATAACCTGCGCTTCAGTCCACTTGCCTGGATGCCTCTAGGTACACAAAATTTCAAAAAGAACTTGGGCTTAATAATCCTTCCCCCAGAGAGAAAACAGATGTCTCTGGAAATTACAGCATGATCTTCAGGAGGTAACAAGAAAATTATTCTTTCTGACAGTGATTTTTTAAAAAATTAAATTAATAAAGTTGACTTCATCCAAGTTCTTTACTAAGTAAAATCTATTATAACAGAGGAATTTTTTTTTTTTTTTTTTTTTTTTTTGTCTTTTCCGTGACCGGCACTCAGCCAGTGAGTGCACTGGCCATTCCTATATAGGATCCGAACCCGCGGCGGGAGCGTCGCCGCGCTGCTAGCGCAGCACGCTACCGAGTGCGCCACGGGCTCGGCCCATAACAGAGGAATTTTTAAAGTCATAATACCATAAACTCAAGCAAAAGAATTACAGATGATTTAAAGAAAATGGAGTTTCAAAATTGTGTAGAATTGTTTTATAAATATTTTTAAGGCATATTATATGAGTACATCTCTAGAGAGAACATCCTCAGAAAGAAGCAGCACAGGATAAGATGAATTACTCTGAAATGAAAGTAAACTAGACAGGTTGACATTTCACCCCAAACCAACCAGAGTAATAATAGTTTATCCAGTTCTTCATTAAAATGTACCTGAGCGTGTGCGCGCGCGCGCGCACACACACACACACACACACACACACACACACACACACACGATTACTCTTATGATGTACTGGACACTGGAAATTTTTTTTCTAAACTTTTTTGTCCCACTTAACTTTTTTCATTTTTATTTGGTTTTGAATAACCTTATGCTTTAACAATGTGATATCCCTCACCCTGGTTTACAGTGCATTGTCTATCACTGTTTTGTTTTTTATTGTCTCCTATTTTTGCCCAAGGCAAATAAAATGTCAAAGTTTTTCTTATAGAACTTACCATTTACATAAGTGATAGCCAATAGAGACTGAGTTGGTATAAGACCACGGGGAGCTTCCATTTTCTATTACTACTTTCCAAGAGCCTCAATTCTGTACACTTTCCCCCACATGTATACACATTCTACGGCACCCAGTGCAACCCAGCTATTACTTGTGATTTTTCACCTCAGTAGTTCCACTACTCATCAAATTGACTTTACAGTCCCTAAAAAGAACATTTTTTTTAATCTTGAAACTGTCTCAGGTAAGGAAGACCAAATATCTAGAGCTGAGGTACCTAAAGCTGTAGCGAAAATCATCCCTTAGAATTGTATACAGTGACACTGTGTCACTTGCATACAAAGACAATGTCCATGGTGTATTTGTTCTGCTTCTGGAAATGAATTCAGTGATGGAAATGAGTCAGCAGAAAAATTTAGTAAACATTTGATATTAATGATATATAAACAGCAGTTTCAGGTACAATTTGCTTTAAATAACTAATATGTATGTCCACCTGGTACAAAACAACCAGGACCAGGAGCAGTAAGAATGTTTCTAGCTAAGTCATTTCAAGTATCGTTGGAGTGAGCAGGCCTAAAGCCATGTTGGGACCTAAAGCCACATGGGCTTTAAAAGATTTTTAAAAGACAGTTTTTTTCTTGGCATGCATTTCTCTGAGTTCCCTCTTTTCCCGTGGTTATTTGATGTTTTAGACCTTGACTATGGGGCCAGATGACATTATCTACATGAATGTAAAGTGGTTTTCCAGCCAGCCTGAAGCTGAAGACTTGCACGTACTACCCAGATCCTGAGATAAGGATGGGAGCAGAAACCAGATGGAGTCTTGGCGAGACCTTGCACGAGGCCCTGGCTGCTCGTGTACCCCTCCCTCCTGCTTTCACCTCCTACATTCCATTCCCTCAACCCCTCCTTTAAGAACCCCTTGGTAAATCTGAGTCTTTGAGATGGGGTAGCCTGCCATCTCCTTCAGCTGAATATATCTGCTATTCTAACACCAACCATTTGACTTCTGAGTTGTTTTTGTTTGTTTGTTTGTTTGTTTGTTTTCTTCTCAACGGGGTGGGCAGCCAGACCTGAGTTTGGTAACAGTATGACCAAATACAAATCAGCTGGTGTATTCGTGCTATGCAGGAAAGATGCAGAGAAGAGAAGCCTAGGGGTAGCCACAGCCCGGGAGACAGAAGAGAGCCCCTGAGATGGGGTCTGCCGTCCACTCCCCTCTCCCAGGCTCTCTCACATTTTCAGCCACAACTAAAATCGCTCCATTGGCTATAATTTATCGATGAATATAAAATGAGCTGACAAATTTACTCTACTTTTTGCAGGACGTGGCACCACAATAAAAGATAAGCATGAGTATGTGAACTTCTCTAAAATGTTTTAGATCAATCTACCTGGAAATAAACCTTTAACATGCTACCCAAATCCCATGTCAGTCAGCTAAAATGCAGCATGTGTGTGTGCATGTGTGTGTGTGTGTGTGTACATATGTGTGCATGTGTATAGACAGGCGGTGACAACTCTAGGGATAGGGAGACGGTGGGTCTTCTCAAAGAACTATAAGTTTAATTGCTTAAATTTTAAGTTAACATCAAGGAGATGAACATAATAGCTTTGGCTGTCGTGAGGATTATTAAGGAAGTGTGAAACGTAATCATGGCAGAAAGTAAGCATTTTGTGATTTGCTTTGATTTTCACATCTTCATTTCCTCATAAATCAATGGCCATTATGAAGATAGATTCCATTTTTCATTTAAGTAAGTAATGTTTCTCATCGATTCAATTCCCAGTGTGGTGTTTTGGGGACTGATTGTCTAAGTCTGCTTAATCCTCTAAAGACTGACTTCACTCTGTTTTAATTACAAGCTAAAATGGGGCCCCAAACTACCCTCTTGACTCTACATATTGATCAAATTAAATGAATAATAGTCACATCTCTTTCGTCTGCCCTTTTAGGTAGTGACAGTACAAAGATCGTACAGTTTGCATGTTGGGAAAGCCAAAATAACATGCTACTCAACTGCAAATGCCAGAGGAACTCCAGCTGTTTCCTTCATTCCTAGGCTCCCGCTTTGGGGAAAGAGCTTCCAGTCCACATTTACACTAAGTGTGTGATCAAAGAATAAGAAACACATGGTTTGTAATATTTTCAAGAATGGTAAAATATACTCTGCAGGCTGTATTTGGACGTTTGCTCAAACCATGATTCATCATCATGAAGAATGTAACATACTTTGAGTAAAATACATAGAAGACGGTCATTCACATAATAACCAACAGAGCAGTAATGTTCTCAATGTCCTCACAGCAAACCTTCATTTCCTCATGGCATCTGTGCCACATTGACTCGAACCATCCAGATCAGCATTGGCACAGGCTTGTCCTGATTATCACAGTGAATGGGATATCAAAATTACATGCAATCCCAGTTACTGATTAGTTAACTCCTAGGCAGTTCTTATTTGCCAGGCATTGCAATAAAGGCCAAGGATATCACATATTAATGAGCCACTCTCTCTGCTCCTGAATCAGTGCTCAGAGTAGTGAGAAAATCAAAGACTTAAATTTAGAAGATGTCTTTAAATAGGGTGTGAACAAAGGACTATTGATCCACAAAAAGAGGGCAATGGCATCTCCAGGGTAGTCGAGGAAGGCTTCTCAGACAAGTGTTACTTGAGTTGCTCCTAACAGTTTGCTGGGCAAGAAAGAGTTTGCAGAGCAACATGTTCAAGACACAACGCTGTGAACGTGGGTGTGCTCGGGGAAAGGTAAGTTGCTCGGTATGTCTGTCATCCTCGTTAATCATTTGCCAACAGACATCCTGAAGCTGAGCCAGGATCCCTTGTGGATTACTCAAGATCTCTTCCGGTTAGTCTGATTTGCTTAACACTTGGGTATAACTTCATACTGGATGGCTGCTGATCCATTCTCAGAGACAGGGCAATACTAATGCTTTACAGTTGAGCAGTTCTTTTACTTTTAAAAACTGCTTTTAAATCCTTGTTTTCTTTTTTAGCATAAACCCAGTGACTGATTTTGAGCTCCTGAGGCCTAATCTATTGAAACAGATAAGATGAAGAAAAGACAAATTATCTATATCACTCAAGCAAAATAATCCCTCTTTATTCCATTTCCTGGAAAGTGTAAGCAAAAGATTATTTGTTTGTTTAAATTACTCTCCTAATTTATCAAAAAAAAAAAAAAATCATCCCTATATTCTGTGTAACTTTCCTCAATAGATCACATCTATTTCTGATCTTCCCCAACCTGGACCCCTGCTCTCCAACTACTGATATGTTCTCCTGAATTCACATGTTCCCAATGGATGGACCCAACTTTTTAAATAAAACTTTGCCCATTTTATCATATAGAAGAAATAGATATTTTATCCAAGTCTCTGTGAAGTGTGTGTGTTTTAAATGCCTGAAGAACTTCTATTATGCCTATTATGCAACAAATGCAGAGCTCTGACCCTTGAAAGCAACCAGACCACAGTGGGTAGAAATAAGACAGCAACATCTGGTTATTTGCCACACCTTGACAAATTGTTTTTCTCACTACTACAGCGTGGTCCGCTGGAAGAGAGTGTGTCTTCCTTCATCAAGTGATCTGTTTGTATGAGCACTGCCTCCATTAGTGACTCATTAGGTTTCTATTGAATCTCCCAGTTATGCAGAACTGACAGATGGGGAATGCATTTTTCAATAGTATTACCGTTTCTTATCTGACACACAGTTATCCCTGTTATCATGCGCCAGCTAATTAGAATCTACATACACATCTACAGTTCATAGTATAATATGAAATATTTTAAAGTCACACGTATTTTGTACGTTTCCATGTACAGGTAAAACATCTAACACGGGTTAATGTGCAAAGCATATAGGGGATTATGAGTCTGTCTCTATCCCTTCTTCTCCTTCTCCGTCCTGCCCCCACATGCTGCCCACCCAGTGTCCTGCTGGTTGACAGTACACAGTACCGAGATGAACCTCGCTTCCTCCCTAGGGGAATGTAGCTACAGGAACGTGAGTTTTGAATTTTATTAGGAAGTCAGTGTATCCTCTCATCTATCACTTAGACACTTTAGCTCTTTCTAGATACCTCTAAATTCATTCCCTCAGTTTTGTTCTTTGGCTTTCAGGCTTGTTTTGCTTTTAATACATTTATCTTTTGCTACTATGTTCAAGCACTGCACACTCCTGGAATCGCCTTTAATCCTTGTGAGCGTCTGGCCCTGTGTTTCTCAGTGGTATATTTTCCCTGGAAATGAGATCCCAGTTCTTTATTGTGATGCAGGAGAATAAACAAGGATTAGACCCTGAAAGGCATTTGGTAAGAATGATGATAGGCTGCTAAAATCACAACTTGAGACAAATTGAAAACCAAATTGATTTTATTTGTTTTATGACACTACTTATTTTATAAAGCAAAAATTCAGAAGGCATTTCCAATCACCCTGTTGGTAACCAAGTCTGAGAGAATATTCTTTGCTCATTAGCAGGAAAGAAGAGCAATTTAAGGACACAGAACAAAAGCATATTCACAGCTCTTGCTTCATGTGCAAACACACAGCTATATAAGAATAATGATTTATCTACAGCGCCTTAGTTGGAAACATTTGATAAATGCTCTGTGCCTCACAGCCAACTTCTTAGCCCATTAGGACATAGGTTTTGAATGAGGACACAGTCTGAGGAAAGACCAGCACCCGGAGCTACCTCCTTTAACAATAGCATATTGAACAGTTCAAGGTGCCTCAGGGACGACATCGCAGGTGACTAGGGACGAGGGCTGGGGCAAAGACCGCACACGGGCAACTCACCACAGGAGAGGAGCAGGGCTCACTGCAGGAGAGGAGCGGGATAAGGGCCAATGTGCAGCACAGAGCATGGGGGTGGGGGGCCTGTGGAATATGAGCTCAGTGGGCCCAGCTGCAGGATGAGGTGGCAGGTAAACTCTGTCTCCTGGGTGTTTTTAAAGCAAATCAGAGGAACAGAGAGCCATCTCTGATTTGAACGAAATCATAAGTAGATCACCGTCTTTGTCATTTTGAGCTGCTATAACAAATTACAACGGACCTGGTGGCTTAAACAGCAAACATTTATTTCTCACAGTTGTGGAGGCTGTAAGTTTAAGATCAAAGCACCAGCACGGTCAAGCTCTGGTGAGGGCCCTCTCCAGACTCAGACACTGACTTCCCATGGTGTCCTCACCTGGCAGAAAGAGGGCAGAGAGCTCTCTGGGGTCTCTTTCATAAGGGCACTAATTCCATCATGAGGGCTCCACCCTCATGACCTAATCACCTTCCAAAGTCCCTACCTCCTAACGCCATCACCTTGGAGGTGAGGGTTTCCATATAGGAATCTGGGGGCACACAAACACTCAGTTCATCTTAGTCTATTCATTGCAGTAACAGAATGTTTTGGAAAATAGGGAGCAGGGAACAAAAGAAACGTCTTCAAATCATCACTGCTTGCATTTCTGTAGTTCTTCTCTTCTCAAGATAAAAGGACCCTCAAGCATCTGAAAAAACACTCCATCCGGTCCTGAAAAGATTACTCGATGCTGTTTTCAATATTCAACGGCATTATTGATTCACGTTGTTCATTATTTATTCACAAGTTTATTAATCCCGTGCATTCATCTACTCTGTGCCACCCCCTCGCAGAAGATCAAAACGTAGAGGGGACATAGGCTAACGAGCGCAGACGGTGCATTGACAGGCGGCACCGAGGAACCCACGGGGAGGGTCCACTCGCCGTGCTGGGCGGACGTCCGGGCAGAGCGACCTCGAGAGGTGTCGACACGTAGGCTCATCTCAAAGGAGCAGAACTTCGTTGAGCGGAAATTCAGGAGAATTCCAGGGAGACGGGACGCACTGCGGCAGCTGGGGAAGGCGTGGAGGGCGGCAGGATCCCGTTGCTGCGGGAAGACGCGGGCAGGGCGCGGGGACAGCGCCCTCTGCAGCTCCCGACCCCGTCCCCGGCCGCCGAGGGTCGTCACGGCGCCCAGCGGCCGCACGTCTGTGGCACGGCTTGAGCTGCACGGCTCAGCAGCCGGTGGCTCTTTCTGGACGTCCAGTGCTCTCCGGATTCAGGTATTTCTTCTAGATGTTCCTTCTGAATAAGTTGCTTGGCGTGGTTTCTGTTTCTAGGCTATCTCGTTTTTTAGGTTATTAGGTATTAAGGTTTTTAGTTATTAGGTTTTTGTTTTTAGGCCCGCTCAAACACAAGGGGAGTGTATTAGGGGTGGATGAGAAGGTCAAGCCGGACCACAGAGGGATGAGGTCGGGGGTGACACCGGCCTTGACAGTCCCTGTCTGCTGTCACCTCTCATTTTCCCTTTTATTTTTTCCTCTCTATTCTCCCTTCCAACCTAACTCTTCTGGTCCCCTCAAATCAATCCTCTGCAAAGTCGAAAATGTTTTCCAAAAGAAAAATCTGAACATGAGTCTCCCTTGCTTCGAACCCTCAGTAGCTTCTCAACTGCCTGCAGAAATGAGTCCAAGCGATATTTTGCTATCAAAACCCTGCTAAGGCATCGCCTGCCCCACATGTATTGTCACCTCCCCACCCTAACTCCTCATGAATGCGGTTAATCACCCAGTCTTCCACACCACTTCTGCACACTGCATACCATTTTCATTGAACATGAAGGGACTTGTTTATGGGTCCATCTCCCCCATGATTCCAAATGCTGTTTAAAGGCAAGACCTGGAGAATAACCACCTTTCAGGTCTTAATGACCAGCCCAGTGAATGGCACAGGTAGCTTCTGAGTGACATTTGCTTATCTAAACCATCCTAAAGATTTTGGGCTGCTAGAAGCAATGGGGAGAGGCATGATCACATTTATGTCTGAGGGATAATAATTTGAGCCACTAAGAATATGGATTAAAATAAGAAGAAAGGAGACACAGAAAGGTCAGTGAGAAAGCTTTCAAAATAATCCCCACTGCGAGCTGATGAAGACTGAAGTAAGATGAGGAATGCACACAACATGTCCGTAAGTGCTCTGCGCAGGTTACTCTGCACTTTCCAAACGTTATCTCAATCCATCCCCTTAATGGTGCTATTTTTATTCCTATTTTAGACATGAAACCATACTTTTGAGCAGTAAGACAGCCTGCCTAAAGTCACATAGCTAATGTGGAGTGGGAAGCTTTTTGGAAAAGAGGTAAAGAATTTAAGAGATATCAATAAGTTTTGAAACTCAATTAATAAATAAATCCTGGGGATATAAAAGAGGAAAAAATCATAGTGTCTAATTTGTATGGTTGGATGGTAAGATTTTTTAAAAGCTAAGTAATATAGAAAAGAGGAGCCATTGGTGGGGAGGAATCTGTATATTAAAGGAATATCTATGAACAATGATGACTGATATGGAATTTAGACATTTAATCAAATAATTCAGACACAAATGTTTTGAAATACACAGGTTAGTGTTGCAAAGATAACTTATGAAAATGAAATGTTTGTGAAAGGTTTTGAAGTTTTTGCTTTGCCCTATGTCTAAAGTACAGAAGACCTGACAGGTTTTTTTTGCTCTAATAAATGCCCTGTCTTTTCTATTACAATAAACACAATTCAACCAAGTAAATTTGCCCTATGACCAGATTAAGACCAGCTTGTAAAGTCCTGGCTGGAACTTCAGAAAGGCAGAAACCTTATCTGTTTTAGTCATCTCTTTCCTAAATGCCTTGCACAATATCTGGGACATCATAGGTATATAATCAATATTTAATGAATCAAGTCACCATACTCACTGTTAAATAACAGCATTATTCTTGTTTCTATTAGAAAAACAGATACAATTTCTCTGCTTTCAACAATCTTACAAGTACATTATGCATATACATATATACATCACAGAGCATGTGGACTAACTGACAGTTGAAAAACACAACAGTGAGGACTATGGGGGTGGGTGAGGGCAGGCTGCTGCTGCTGCTGCTAGGGAAATATTTCATTTACCTGCAAGTGACAGACTACTCAATTCAGGGAAACACTTGTATAATAAGAGCACTCGTTGGCTCACAGAATAACAGCAGAGTCAGAAGTTCAAAGACATCATCAGACTTGGCCTGTCTCTGCCACTCCGCTCTCCGTCCACAGCATCTGCTTCCACTGAGGCAGGCTCCCCAGACACGCTCAGGAAGCTGCCCGAGCAATGGCATTTGTGTGCTTCAACCCTCAACATTCACATCTGGCCAGAGAGAGCCCTGTCCTGGCCGCCTGTCAGAGGAAGGAAGCTATTTCTCAGGAGCTTCCGTGGAACCTGCCTCACACCCCGGACCAGAATGCGTCACATCCACATTCTAGACTCAATCCCGTTGAAGAGATGGGATCGGATTCTTCTAGACCAGTGGGCTCACCCGTGCAGTTTAAACTGGAGTCTGTGTTCCCTGTGGGGGAAAGGGAAAATTGCAGAAAATCATTCCCTCTCTTAGGAAAGAAGAAAGAGGAAATGAGGGATAGTTACAGAATGATACAAAACTTGAGCTTAACAACCCACAATAACAGAAAGCCATCCCTAGCTACGACCCAGCTTCATGTGTATAGATTAAAAATAATGAAAGAGACAATCCAAATTTGATCCAAAGAACAGAAGGAACTTTCTCTTCATATCTTTATAAAGGATAAATGTAGAGGGTGGCAATATAATATAATAAATGAGGACACTTTTGACCATAGAAAAAGATGCAAAAAATCATTAAAATCATGCGTGTATATGTATTGTATGTATGTGTATGTATATATATATATATACAAACAAATAAGTTTTAGTTTTGTTTATTCAAAACCAATTTTCAAAAAAATTCTAAAAAATATAACATCGTATGCAATGAAGGAAATTTTTTAATGGTTTGTATTGATTAGCTAAACCTCAAAAAGTAATATAAGTAGAATAGTTATAACATGTTCAGGTGCTTTAACCAGTTTCTTAGTAGTTTCTGTCTCTAACTGTGTCACTGGCATTTCTTTCAGTATGGTTTTAATATTTTTAACTTTTTAGAAAATTACCTATTTTTGTTGACACCGCAGTCGCTCCTCTGTATGCAGACCATAATATTTTTAAATGAGGAAATTTTCTTTATAAAAGAGTAGAGATTGTTGAAATAAATCAAAATGGAGACCAGGCCTGAAGAATCTCTGATAAGACAAAGCAAATTAAGCCTCATAAGTGATATCAACCTTGTTTGATTTGCAAACGTAAGTAAAATTTAAGCTATTTCTTGTAAATGGTTATGTAAATTGGTACAGCCACTGTGGAAAACAGTATGGAGGTTACTATCCCACTACTGGGTATATACCCAAAAGAAATGAAATCACTGTATCAAAAAGACACCTGCACTCCCACGTTCATTGCAGCACTGTTCACAATAGATGAGAAATGGTACCAACCTAAATGTCCATCAGTGGATGAACGGATAAAAAATACAATGGAATACTGCTCAGCTAAAAAAAAAAAAAAAAAAAAAAGGTAACCTATCATTTGCAGCAATATGGATGGAACTGGAAACCACCATGTTAAGTGAAGTAAGTCAGGCACAGAAAGACAAATACCACATGATCTCACTCATATGTGGAATTGAAAAAAGAAAGTATTCCTCATAGAAGTAGGGAGTAGAATAATGGTTACCAGAGGTTGAGGATTGGGGGAGGAGAAGTGGTGGACTAATGGGTACAAAACTGTGCTGTCTACCCTAAGTGTGAATGGTTGTACAGCATATGCATGTACTGAAACAACACATTGTACCCCACAAATATGTGGTCAAATACAAATTAATGTTAAAATGTTCTGAACTTTAAAAGAAAAGAGAAGAAAAACAACTTCAGCTCAACCAGAGCCAGCCAACAAACTTATATAGCTAGGAACTCCCCACTGAGATAGACCAAATAAGACAATTGTACAACTGCGACCAATCAAATATTTTCTGTTTTACTTCCATACTCATCCTATAAAAGCTTCCCTTTTGCATGCCCTTGATGGAGCACCTGGACCACTTCCGATATGGAGCTGCTCCATTCATGAATCACTGTTTGCATAAATAAACCCTTTAACATTTTATTGTGCCTCAGTTTACTTTTTAACAAGATACATGGTAGGCTCAGAGCAAATTCTGCTAAAAAATGTTCTTAATTTCATTTCTTTCTTGTTGAAATGTAAATATTTCTGCCCAATTATTTTCACGGGTACTGTCTTTCTGCTTCCATTCAGAGTATCTTACTTTGACAAAAATTTTTGTAAAACAAAACATTTCAAATAGTTTTTTCTATTTACAATTCTTTTGAATATTCTGACAGCTTTAGGTACTCTGAAATTGTAGGCCTTCTCCATGTCCCTTCATCCTGGTAGAGTGTGTAATTTTATCCAATTACAATTAGGAGCTCAATCAAATTCCTTTCTTGTCTCAAAATATTAGGCACAAATTCTAGAACTTCAAATTAATTTTGAACACATTTGAACACTTATTTAATTCTTCACTTGCTTATTTACAGAAAATTTTAAATCTGTTCCTGTTTGCAAGTTTTGTTTTTAATAATTGCAATTTGCTAAAAGCCTCAAAAGCTAAGTTTTTGGTATTCCATGAGTTGAATATGTTGATTAAAAATTTTTAACTAAAAGATAAGTGTAGGTGTGTATTAGTCCATGTCTGTGTTGCCATAACAGAATACCTGAGACTGGGTAATTTATAAAGAACAGAGGTTTATTTGGCTTACAATTCCAGGACAGCTGCATATGGTGTGGGCCTCAGGCTGTTTCTACTCATTGAAGAAAGTGGCGGGCAGCCGGCAGGTACAAGCAGATCACATGGTGAGAGGAAGCAAGACTGAGAGATTGAGAGAGAGAGAGAGGAGGTGCCAGCTCTTTCAGGAACTAACAGAGCAAGAAGTCACTCATGACCCCCCTCCTCCACGGAGAGCATTAATCCATTCATGAGGGATCCACCCCCATGACTCAGCTCCCAACACTGCCACGCTGGGGATCAGATTTCCACGTGAGGTCTGGGTGGACAATACATCCTAACTCCATCAAGGTGAGAGTGTGGAGAAGAGGAAACCCTTGTACACTGTTGGTGGGAATGCAAATTAATACAGCCACTATGGAAAACAATATGAAAGTTTCTCAGAAAACTAAAATTAGAATTACCATATGATCTAGCAATCCCACTTCTGGGTATATATCTAAAGGAATTGAAATCAGTATGCTGAAGAGATACTGACATTTCCACGTCCATTGCAGCATTATTCACAGTAGCTAAGTTATAAAAGCAATCTAGAGGGCTGGCCCATGGCTCACCTAGGTGAGTGTCATGCTGACAACACCAAGTCAAGGGTTAAGATCCCCTTACTGGTCATCTTTCAAAAAAAAAGAAAAAGAAAAAGAAAAAGAAAGCAACCTGGATTTCCATTATCAGATGAAAGGGTAAAGAAAATGTGGTATATATACCATGGAATACTATTCAGTCCTTAAAAAGAAGGCTGCAACATTTGTGATAGGATGGATGAACCTAGAGGACATTATGCTGAGTAAAATGAGCAAGGCACAGAAAGACAAACACCACATGATCCCACTTAAATGTGGAATCTAAAAGTCAGACTCACAGAAGCAGAGAGGACAACAGTGGTTATCTGAGCCTGGGGGGAGGGGTGGAAGAAGGAAGGGGAGACGTAGATCAAAGGGTGCAAAGTTCCGGTTAGACAGAAGGGATACACTTTAGTGATCTATTGCACAGAATGGTGACTATAATAAATAATAATGCACTGTATATTTCAAAATTGCTAAAAGAGTAGATTTTAAATGTTTTCACGGCAAAAAAAATAATAATTATGTGAGGTGATGAATTTGTTAATTACCTCGATTTAACCATTTAATCATTACACAATGTAAACATATGTTAAAACATCACATTGTACCCCATATATACATACAATTATTATTTGTCAATTAAAAGTACGATTTTTAAAATTTCAACCATTTTGAAAAATATCGTAACTATAATTTAGAATATTCATTCACAAAAAATTCACTTTCATTATAAGACCCATTGTAGGACACACATTTGTAAACTTACAAAGTAGTCTTTCAGTGGCTCAGACTTCCCTAAACTATGACTGATCAAAGGCTGTCAAACTGTAGCACTGCTGTGTTCAACATAGCACTGTCATCAAAATTTTGTAGTTACATCATGAAAAATGTTTATAATGTAAAGAAAAATATAACTTCAATACATGCAGTTTGCTTCTGTAAAAACATTTTAAGTAAATCAGCTTCTAAGGGGCCTTGTAGAGGTCAGGCGGGCCCGAGCACACTAAAAATTCCAGGAAGGGAGTGACCCCCACCCAGTTCCAGGAACTGACTAGTTTCTTATCTAAAGGCCACCTGGCCAGACCCCAGGGAAGATAAACAATTGAGAAATGCGCTGTTCCTTATCTGGGTGCCAGCCTGCTAAAGCCTACCCATAAATCTAAAGGCGCCACAGATAACCAACAACTCATCCTGTCACAAAAGTCTGTCCAGAAAAACTGTATAAAGAGTGCTTGTGTTGTAAGCTCGGGGTCACTCCTGTCCAGGAGACTAAGTGACCCCAGCATGCTGGAATAAAACTCCTCTTGCCTGATTGCAACGGTCTCTGTCACATGGTCTTCGTGAAGTGAGCCATCTCAGCGTGTGTGGGATTTGTGCATGGTGCACGGGTCTTACAATAAATGTAAACAAGTATGACATCCTTTATAACAGGTAGAATATCTCAACTCAGATGAGCACAAGTATATATCATGTGTTCACCACTACCAACTCGTATATTTTCTGCTCCACAGGTTTCTTAATTTGGTAAAAATATTGTGTTTCCCATGTTGTGCTTCACCAAAATTTGTATTCATATTATTATGACAAAAATATGATTTTATCTTCAATGTCAAACTCTTAAACTGAATTTGTAACAGCTCTCGCCAAAAAATGTCATATTTTTAATCTTCAGCAGAATGAACTTCCAAGTGCTATACTTTGATTTCATGAATCAGATGAAATAAATCCAATTTTTCTGGAAGTAATCAATTTTCTTAATGAAGCATCTTACAACATTGAGGGGGGAAAAGAAAAGAAAAAGAAAAAGACTAGCTTCACTTAATTCTTGCAAAGTTCTTCTAATGGAACCAACACAGTAACAGCTTTTGTTTCACATATCTATATTCACACAAAATGCTTGAAGTTGATAATACATGAAATTAACATAGAATGTGAGTCTTGCTTTACAGAGTGCCATTCACACATCTTCTGCAGCAACACATTAGCTTCCTTGTAAATGGACCACTAACCTGGGAGGCAGAAGCCTGGTCAGTGCATGGACCATCTAGTTTTCAGGTGATCAGTGACAGCACCAAGCCACCGTGGTGGGGGAGGGGGAAGCAGTCACACTATTCGTCACATATTTTCATTAGCTTCCATATTTATTATTTCATTTTTCCTTGAACATGATTTTTTTCTTAAGCTCATTGCTACCAAAAGTTTTTCTGAAAAACAAAAATAAACATTGCTAAACGGTATTGTTAGTAAGTTATAGATTTGTGCCACCTGGTTAGTGTGTGAAGCGAGATCACTGAGACTGCACACGGCTGCAGTCTCAGCCTCTGTGGATGTTGCAGGGAACCCTAAGCGTTTTTAATTGTTGAGCTTTTCCCTTTTCCACTTGAGAAACTGTTTTAGAAACTTTATGCTCCACTGGAAACTCGAGCCCCTGCCATTTACCCTGCTTGCTTCCTGGGCCCGCCTTCTATGAGATAACAGCAGTCTCACATCCTACCCCAGGGGCCAGAGGAAAATTAGGCTCCTAAAGTGACCAACAGACTGTGTCCCATAACCAGCCAATCCAAATTAGCAGGACAGCATCTCTTATTTACCTAAGAGGACCTAAATGAGAATCTAGGAGAGGGAAGGGCAGGAATTTAGGCTATATAAGGGGGTCGGGTCCCTTGCTCGGGGAGACACTGGCTTTGGGGTTTCTGCCCTCCAGTGTTCTCCTTGCTTGCAAGCAATAAGAGGTGCTATAACACTGAATAAAGAGCTGCAACACTAAAGTAAAGAGCTATAAGACTACAACACTAACGTCGGTCTTGGATTCCTCTGTGCATTTGCCCCACAACATTTGGGGGACTGTCTGGGATTCCTTTGCTCAGGGGAACCAAAACCCACAGCTCCAGATGGCAGGCAGCAGGGCAGCACGGTGAGGTCCCTCTAACCGTGAAGTTGTGCCTCAGTTCCAGGGCTGATATCACTGCAGACTCTGGGGAAATAACTGGGAAGTTGTACCTCAGTTCCAGGGTCCTATGGCTGCCCCCCCACCCCACCCCACCCTGCCTGGGAGCTTCAATTGGCTTCAATTAGCATCAGAATCTTTGTTCAGTAGTTCGTTTCAGTAAACCTCTGGAGGTAAGCTTTGGTTTGAGATCTCAATAATTTGTTTTGTATTTGGGTGTCAGAGCTCTGATTTAGGGACTTTGTGCAAGGCTGGATGCAGCACTGCTTCCCAGGTCCAGGACTCCCGCAAGACGTTGTTGGGTCCTTTGGTTTGGAATTGTTTGGAAATTTGTTGTGGCCACTTGTCTTTGTCTTTTGGGTGCTGCCGGGCGTGCATATATGTTCTGTAGCTTTGTATGTCTTTAACTGTGGTCACAAGTGATGTAATAGTGAGGCATGATAAGTATATCCCACCCTGTGTCTCTGATTTTTATTGTGCTAGTTATCCATTTCTATGACTCTGGAATCTGAGAGCCTAATTTAATCACTGGCAAAAGTTGGAAAGCTTTGGGCACTGGAGAGGACTCCAGCTGCAAGAGGCAAGTGGCCACTGGGACTATTTTGCTCCCATGTCTCTGCTGCTGGTAGATCTCTCCTGGAGTCCCTGCCTAAATTCTGACAAGGAGATGCTTTGTTCTCTTTATCTTTCTCTGATTTTCTGAGCCCTCTTCTGTTTGGTCGGATTGTATCCACTTCTGTTTAAGTGCACCCTGGAGGGCTCCTGGCTACACTTTGTTTTTCTGATTTAAATCTAGTCAGTACTTTTCTTCTTTATGCTGAAAACAGTGGGGAGAACTGCTTTTATCAATTATTGTTAATGGAATAAGTTGGCCCTGCTGATTGGGACTAAACTGAATTGGACCCCAATGCTCCTCTTTTCTCTTTGTTTGCTTGGTTAGACATTTAGTTGAGTACCAGCAATCTGAATAAACCTTCCAATCCTGTTGGCATGCACACCACAGACGGCCTCTGTAGATTATGCATAAGGCAAATGTACTTCACAGGGCCTGGTTTTCCAAAGCCTTGCAGTTTCAAATACTGACCTTACAAAACACAAGAAATTTTCGCTAGGCTATATAAGATAAGGAGTTGTAACACAGCAAGGCTGCTGGTTCAAAGACAGGAAAGTTACTGATTTATGTAAAGATACTGGGAGGCTGCTGTACGGAAAAGGAATGTGCTAAGATCACGCTTTTGTTGGTGGATCATTTAATTGCCTTATGGAATGTCATCTGGCTTGTTTTTGCTGAATGTTACCAGCCTATATTGGTAAAACTATAACCCCTTTTTGAGGCTTCTCACTGCTCAGAAGAGATGGGCTCTGAGTAATCCTTGGCGGCTCCATCACCCAGGGGAAAGGAGGTGACAAATCCGTGGGAGGCAAAGCAACAGCTCTCTATTCCAAGCCATTGATTGGTACCACAGTTGTGGAGTATGACAAGTTACAATTAAACCAACTAATTTGTTTGAGACGTCTCATTAGGATGTATGTGTGTGCATATGCATAAGGGTTTTGTCTATATACATGGCAACTATTTCTGCCTGCTTTTCAAGCTACTACTTAGGGGTCACAACATCCAGATTGTGCCTTCTAACTTTAAGATCACTGGGAAAAGGCAATGCCAAGGTGCAACAAATCAAATGCCCAGCTAAATGACATCAAAATATTTGGGAAGATTTGCTCTATTTGATCTGGCTAGAGAAGAAAACTTTCTCTGCATTTCTTTGAAAAGGCTTGCTTTCTTTGAAAAGGCTTGCAATGTAAATTTGTGTCCTTGAAAAGTCCCACATACTTTGCTTTGCAATGTAAATTTGTTACCTTGCTTTCTTTAAGAGAGAGAAGCTTTGACATTTTTTAGAAATGCAATTTAAAATCAACTGTCCTTTTTGAACTGGTAAATTTTCTATTTTATCTCTCATTAACATTGTAAACAAAACCTATATTAATTAATAAGGTGTAGCTTGATGTTAAAAAAAAATAGACAAATGTAAAAGGGTTAAATGCTTATAAATAAAATCATAATTTCAAATTGCTTCTCAGCAATTTGAAATCTTAAAGTGTTACATTAATAAAATACTAAAACAGTTATTATATAAGTTTATGCCTATATTTTAATGTTTTGGCTTTATATGATACAAAAAAAAACAAATATATTTAAATCTGTTCAAATTAAAAACATGTGTCTTCAGAAGTTAGAAATAGTTTTAGTATCTACAAAATTCAAAATTGCTTGCTTCATAGGTTTGTACTGGAAAATTGGAGCTAAAGAGTCAGTTATAGTCAATACACAGAATTCAAACTGCTAGGTATAAAGACTTTTTAACAGAATTTTTTTTTTTAAAGATACTTTTTGGTAAAGGTTGTTAAAAAAACAAATGTAATATGGCTTTTGTTAAAAAAAATTTTGTCTGAATTAAAACTAAAGGGTTTATAAGAACTAGTAAAAAGTTTATAATAATCTTGTCTGGTCAAAACTAACTGAGATTAGATTCGTTTATAAGTTTTAATAAAAATTAGCTGTAATATTAACAGAGCACTGGTACAAAAAGTAAAATTTGGTTTCCTTCTTAAAATTTTCATGTAATATTAATAACAGATTATAGAAAGTTTTTTCTATAACTCATGGAAACTCAAGATTGCTGCCTCATAACTTTAACCTTTGTTAGAGACCTTTGGAACTATTTTATAAACCAAGTTTTTGGCTGGGAAAGTATAAATATTTATTTGGTAAAAAATAGCTGAAACTCAAACTGGGGTTTGTATAACCTGCTCTGACAAATGGACCTGCAGTTACTAGCCTGAATATATAAAAATGTTTTTATCAGTGTACATCTTTTCCTGGGTTTACTAATCAAACAGGATTATATTTGTCTTTGCTAGAGGCTTTTAATTGTGATCCAGCAAAAACCAGAAAAACCTTTCTCTATGTATAATTTTTAGGCAAATGAGGCAAATTTATCATTGATAAAAAATAATGACAATAACAAGTACGTAAAAACAGAGGTGTTATGAAAAAAGCTATAAATATAAAGATGTATTTATGGTTAAGAAGGCTAATAAGGAAAAAGTATGTAAGAAAGCATCTTGTACAGTGTATTTTTGTCCTAGAGTAAGATGGCCAGCTGTTTAAAAGGTAAAAATATAGGACAAAAACAGAAAGTCTGAGTAAGTCACAATAATGGTTTGTACAGGTTAAATTTATAAAAGAAACTTTTTAAATTGGCTAAAATTAAAAGCAAATTATGTATAAGTTTTTCTAAAAATTAAACATTAATGTCAAAAGTACTCTGATGCAGGGTTAGAGTTTGCTCTCCTGCATTGGAACAACCAGATTTCCTTAAAGTACTTTCTATTAAGCACTCTTAATAGAAAATTGTAAAAAGTTTCTTGATCTTTTAGGTAACTGGCCTGGGAAACCTATTTCATGTTTCATCATGATAATTTCTTGTGCTCTCTGCCTTTGTAATCCTTCGTCACTTTTGTTTTATTTTTATAATACTTCGTGATCCTATCTAATTGAATGTTTCAAGCCTTTGGTTGACAAGCTTCCCCAAACAAAACCCTAAAATTAAGTCTTTTTTTTTTTACTTAAACTAGCTTTGATATGTTCCAAAGACCCTGGAACTTCTCAAAGTATCTATACAAAAAAGGATATCAAAACTAACTGAACTTGTCTAATAAACTGAGTTAAGGGGGTGCTCATGACTTGGATAGGACATCCTGTTCCTAAACAAAGGATTCATGTAAGTTCTTAAAATTCTTGATGTACTGATTAATGTATAGCTTGCTAACTGTGATTAAGCTGCCTGCTGTCAATCAACTGTTAAGATGATAAATAAGCAAACGCCCTTGGTCCCTCCACCGCTCCAGCTGGGCACCAAAAGCTATGTCCTCCATCATGTCAAATAGTTCCATTCCACATTAAGCCCTACTGCACCCTGAAAACAGCTTGAAGCAGTCAGATGAGTCAGCAGCCCATTTCATAGAAATGGAAGGAACTATTGACATTGGGGAATTGTTGCAGTGATCAGGACTGAAGCCATGTTGGGACCTAAAGCTGCCTGGGCTGCAGAGGAGGGGAGGATTTTTAAAAGGAGTTTTTTTCTCTCCACTCTTACTTTTCATCCCCCGACTTTCTTATCTCACTCGCTAAGTAAGAAAACAAGGCCGAGAAGCTAATTAGTACTTTGCAAAGCTAACAGTTCTTTCTTTGAGATTTGTACAGATGTGAGAAATGATCAAGGCCAAATGACTGGAAGCTGACCTTGGGCACTAGCCAAGTACACTGGCACAAATCGAAATCTTGCAGGGTCCTGAGATGACAGCGAAGATGAGAACAGAAACCAGATGAGGCCTTGGCAAGACCTTGTACCTGACCCATAGAAATGGACCCCTCATAGCTCACGTCTCCTGCTCTCCTGCTTTTCACCTCCCACATTCCATTCCCTCAACCCTTCCTTTAAAAACCCCTCAGCAAATGTAAATCTTTGAGATGGGGTAGCCTACCATTTCCTTCAGCTGAATACATCTGCTTTTCTAACTACGAAAAAAGTTTTTTTAAACAGGGGTTAATTACATAAAACTAAATTAACTGATAAAAAAAACTACAGGTTTTTACAATTTCGTTATTTTGAAACACTGCTGGTTCTCTTAATGTTTTGTTTTCCAGATTTAAGAAAATCTTTTAAGGTATAAAAGCTTGCTAAAGTATATGTTTATGAACAAAGATTAAAACATTTACCTTTCTCTCTACCTGATCCCTCCAAGATTAAAAAACTGTCCACAAGTTGTTTTATGACAATACAGTTATTTGCATAAGTTGAATAAGAATCTGTTCTTTTTGTAACAGGACACAATTGAAAACACTGGTTATTTTACCAAGGCTTTGACTGGAATATCATACTTTCAGATATGACCAGACTGCCTTAAGGAATTAAGATTGATCCTTTTATGGAGCCAATAAAAAGCCCCTTGGAGAGACTGGCCTGATACCTTGTCTACATGATTACAAGGTTTCTGGCCTTCTGGTAAGTAAAGAATGTAACTTTCTGACAGGCCAGAACCTTGATATTTTGGGGACCTCCAGAAGAGAGGAATTCACCCAACTCACACAGGTAATCAGAGAGTAAGTCAAATCCTTGGCTTGGCTTCCTAAGACCAGAGTGGCTTTTGAAGGTCTAATCTGAGATTCCTTGTGAATATCCCAACAAAGCCAACTCAAAAAAAGAGCTTATATGATAAGCCATTACTCTTGCTGCACTTTATGCAAATAATCTGGCCAAAGACTAAACTTATTTTGCAAATAAATCAGTCTTGTCACAGACACCTTTGGTAAATTTGGGAAACTTAGAGGAAAAATTATTTTTCAGAAGGAAACACTAACACACCTGTTATCCAATTTTAGCCCTGTGTTTTTAATCTGTTTGTAAAGCTTGTATCTTCCAGGCTCCAGTTCCACGTCAAGATGGTGATAACCCAAGGATTTCAACCCAACCTTTCCTAAGAAGAACTAACTCCCTATAAATCACTAGATCAGCCAATGAGAGATTTTATACCTCCAAAATGCAGGCAGGGACTATGCCCATGGTCCACAGGAAGTAGTTTCAGAAGAAAGGGACCTCCAGCCCCTTTCACCTTAAGAATAAGGAGGATAAAATCTCTCAGGGGGGAATGAAACAATAAGGCTAGGCCTGTGAACCAAACTGTTAGGTCTCTGAATCTGACTGAAATCACCAAAGACAGACTCTGCCTGTGGGGGTGAAAGCCCAAACTTACGCTGGTTGGTGTACAAAACCAAGGACTTTATATAAAAACAAAAAATTATGATCCTAAAAAGTCCCCCTATAAGACCTCATGTCCTTATGCAGTAAACACTAATAGGTCACAAGCTTCTAACTACCTCGTCACCCCTTCTCATGCCTGGTTTACTTGTTTGACAGGTTTGAATCCATGAATAGCTCTAGAAGAAAATTGTTATTTTTATGCAAATCATTCAGGAATAATAAAAGATATCCTCTCCCTAGTTAGAAAAAGTTTAAAAGAAAGGGAAGAAATAAGAAACAAAAACCAAAATTGGTATAAAAATTATTCTCTTGGTCTCCCTGGTTAACCACTCTCCTCACTGCCTTAACAGGTCCCATACTTGTAATCCTATTACTCTTTACTATAAGCCCCTATACTCACTGGCCTCACAAGATACATTAAGAAAAGGGTACGATTGATAAAGCTGATAGCTTTAAAAACCCATTGTGCCAGATTAAACGTTAATGATGAGTCAAGAATTTGACTCATGTGGATAAAACGAGTGGGGAATGTTGCAGGGAACCCTCAGCACTTTTAATTATTGAGCTTTTCCCTTTTCCACTTGAGAAACTGTTTTAGAAACTTTATGCTCCACTGGAAACTCGAGCCCCTGCCACTAACCCTGCTTGCTTCCTGGGCCCACCTTCTATGAGATAACAGCAGACTCACACCCTCCCCCAGGGGCCAGAGGAAAATTAGGCTCCTAAAGTGACCAACAGACTGTGTCCCATAACCAGCCAATCCAAATTAGCAGGACAGCCTCCCTTATTTACATAAGAGAACCTGAATGAGAACCTAGGAGGGAGAAGGGTGGGAATTTAGACTATATAAGGGGGTCGGTTCCTTTGTTCAGGGAGACACTGGCTTTGGGGTTTCTGTCCTCCAGTGCTCTCCTTGCTTGCAAGCAATAAGAAGTGCTGTAACACTGAACAAAGAGCTGCAACACTAAAATAAAGAGCTGTAAGACTACAACACTAACGTTGGTCTTGGATTCCTCTGTGCGTTCACCCCACAACAGTGGCCCCACCGTATTTCACATGCTCTTACCCACTCATTTCCCTCAGTTTCTGCTGACCCTACCAAATGGTGTCCTGCTGACTTTGGTGGCTCTTAGGCCACACCACAGATTCTGCATGACTGGCAGGTACATCAGGCAGTTGGCAGGGAAGTAACACCAATAGTTCCGTGTTGCTTGAGGTGTGGTCCATGAGAGCTGCAGCAAGGGCACCACCCAGGAGCTTCGTAGAGAGGCAGAATGTCAGGTCACATCCAAGCTACAGAACAAACATGCACATCCGAGCAAGGTCCCAGGTGGCTTGAACACACCCAGCAGCCTGGGCAGCGCTGGAACCTTTTCCCTGCCACCACTGAGACACCCTCCCTTTGCTCATGGAGCCCCTGGAACACTGTCCCTGAGAGGGAGGGCTTAGCACCAAGCAGGGGCGAGGGAGTGGTAGGGTCCGTGCTCTCTTTCCCATTAACACGTGATAAGGTGAGGGCTCTGCACGACACAGGCAACTCCACAAAGGGGATTCTCTAAACCTAGGCCAGCTTATGTTACTGCAACTATTAATAGTAATGCTTCTTTGAAAAACAAAGAATCCAAGCAAATGTAAAACCAGAGAAGACCATCCCAGGCAAATACGGAGGCATGATAATCTGACCTTCAGTAAAACTACCCACTATGTATCTCTTTTCAAATGCAAAGGTTTTATAAACTCTGTATCCTAGATTATTTTCTTAGATTATTTACTGTTTCAGACAAAGTAAAAAAGTATTTATTTATCATTTAGAAATGTATTCATTCTTTTCTTTCAGCAGCTGACCTTGTTTAAGTTTTTAAAAAATCTTTTAGGGAAAATCAACTAAATTCAACCACATTTTCAGAGAGAGAGAGAGTGTGTGTGTGTGTGTGTGTGTGTGTGTGTGTGTGTATGTGTGTGTGTATGTATAACATTTCATTTCAGCAACAAGTCAGATTCATGATAAAAAGGCTCCTAGAAACGGAAGGTGAGTTAATTCAGGGAACAGTAGAGTTCCTTTAGGAATACACTAGCTGAAATTCTCCAGCAGCGATATTAAGAGGAAATTACTGTGCCTGCTCACGGGTTTAAAACATAGAGCAGCTCTTGGATATATAAAGATTTTTAAACAATCTTCCTTAATGAATATGTACTATTAACAAAAATTGCAAAGTTCCATTAACATTTAACACAAATAGATTAGAACTTGCCTCTCCTGGTTTCCTCTTTTGCAGGGTTATGTGTTAAATCAAGCAAGGAGTAGAACAAGATTAGAGAACGCCATACTCAAAAATTATGGTGGAACTAGGCAGCCTAATGTTTAAAAGTTGGAGGCTTGAGATTTTTTTTTTCTTTAGAGAAGAAAACAAGGGTGAAAAGTTATTGCTACTTCTAAAGACTTTTTGATGATTTACAAGTAGTTTACATCTAATAAATTGTTTTCCAAACTCATTATTTTAAATCAGGTCTCTAATATTTTAAAAGAACATTATTAAATTTTATGCCTATTTTAATCCCTCTTCCAATAAAAGCTTCTTAAGGTATTACAATCACTTTCTTGGGTCTTTCTGAGACTCTTTATGTAGATTTTTTCAATAACATTTAAACATACTGAACACCTACTATGAGTCAGGTATTGAGCATACATCATATCTCCTCATTATAACAATTCTGCAATTCCCCATTTCACAGTAAAAGTAACTGAGATTTAAGATGACGACTAAGTCGTCTTCCCCAACAGTATGCCTAGCAAATTAGCATTCTTCTTACACTTATCTATTTGGCAGTATTTCCACGTGTTTATTTTTGGCTGCGTGATTTTGTTGATTTTATTCTTGAAGAATTGGCTGCACTAAAGGTAATGATGAAATTATTATTGCTAGGGGCCTCATTAATATACCCAAAAAATTTTTCTAAGAAAATTTGAAATTTAAAGAAATAAAAAGGAATACCAGAAGTTATAGGCATGATAACCAATATGTAAGAGTAGTTGCATCCAGAATTTGCCCACACAAATATGAGTATGTACATACAAATATACGCTGATGTATTACTTCATTTCATGTTGCTATAACAGAATACCCGAGACTGGGTAATTTATTTAAAAATGGAGATTTATTTGGCTTATGATTCTGGGACAGCTGCATCTGGCATGGGCCTCAGGCTGCTTCTGCTCATGGTAGAAAGTGGCAGGCAGCCAGTGGGTACAAGCAGATCACATGGTGAGAGGAAGCAAGGGAGGGGAGGAGGTGCCAGGGTCTATTAAACAACCATATCTCACAGGAACCAATAGAGTGAGAACTCAATCATGAATCCCCCCCTCACCCAGGGAGATCATTAATCCATTCATGAGGGATCCGCCCCCAAGACCCAAACTGCCACATTGGAGATCAGATTTCCATGAGTTCTGGGAGGACAACACATCCAAACTCCATCATTCCACCCCTGGCCTCCCAAAACTCATGTCCCTCTCACACACAAAATATAATCATTCCATCCCAACAGTCCCAAAAGTCTTAGCTTGTTCCAGCACCACCTTAAAAGTACAAAGTCCAAAGTCTTACCTGAGACCAAAAGCAAAAGTCTTTCCAGCTGTGAACCTGCAAAAACAAAACCAAATTTATCTACTGTCAAGATACAATGATGGAACAGGCATTGGGTACACATTCTCATCCCAAAAGGGAGGAATAGGCCAGAAGAAAGGAGAAACAGGCCCCAAACAAGTCTGAAACTCAGCAGGGCAGACATTATGTCTTAAATCTTCAAAATAATCTTCTTTGATTCCAGCTCCTGCATCCTGGGTATACTGGGGCATCTGGGCCCCCAAAGCATCAGGCAGCCTCACTCTTACAGCTCTGCCAGACACAGCCCAGTGGGCTGCTCTTGTGCCTGCAGCTTTTCCAGGCCTGTGTAGCACATTGCCAGTGGCCCTGCAGTTCTGGGGTTCTGGTGGCAGCCTGCCGCCTTGGCTCTACTAGGCATTTCCCTGGTAGGGGCTCTCTGTGGGGGCTCTGACCCCTTTTCTGCTTGGCATTGCTCTAGTAGATGGCCTCTGCGGTGGCTCTGCCCCTGTTGCAGGTCTCTGCCTAGGACCCAGGCTTTTCCATACATCCTCTGGAATCTGAGTGGAGGTCGCCACACCTCCATTGCTCTCACATCCGGCAGGCCTGCAGACTTAACACCAGGTGGACACCACTGAGGTTTCAGGCTTCTACTCTCCAGAGCTGCTGTACAAACCACACATGAGGGGGCCATTTGAGGAAGGGCTGCTCCAGCCAGAGTAGCTGGGATGCAGGTAGCAGGTTCCCAAGGGCAGCTGCACCCCAGGTCTGTCCTCTGGCACAACTCAGTCCTTCTAGGCCACAGGGCCTGTGAAGGATGGGGCACCCATCCAGACTTCTCAAATGCCTTTAGGGATATTCTCATTGTCTTGTCTATTAGCATCTGGCTGCCTCACCACCAGGATAATACCTTTGCCAGCCAGTTTATCTGCTTTACCCTTGCATTTTTCTCCAGCTGTCTGCTTCTCTAGCACATGGCCAGGCTGCACTTTCCAAATCTTTATGCTCTGCCTCCCTTTTAAATTCTGGCTTTACATTATGCTTTTGCCATCATAACTCAGAGTAGGCTGTTAAAAGTAACCATGCAGCTTCCTTAATGCTTTGCTGCTTGGAAATTTCTTCTGCCAAACATTCCGGTTCAAAGGTCTTAAGTCCCACCTTCCACAAAGTCCAAGGCAAGGATATAATGTGGCAAAGTTCCTTGCTATGGTGTAGAAAGGGTGATCTTTTTTCCAATTCCCAATAAGTTCCTCATTTCTAACTAAGACCTCATCATCTGTATTGTCTTTACTGTCCACATTCTATCAACATTCTGGTCACAACCATTTAACCAATCTCTAAAATGTTCCAAACTTTCTCTCATCTTTTTGTCTTCTTCTAAGTCCTCCAAACTCCTCCAACTTTTGCCTATTACCCTGTTCCAAAGCTGCATCCACATTTTCAGGTATCTGTATATCAACACCCCACTCCTGGTACCAATTTTCCACATTAGTCTGTTTCATGTTGCTATAAAAGAATACCCAAGACTGGGTAATTTATTTAAAAAATGGAGATTTATTTGGCTTATGATTCTGAGACAGCTGCATCTGGCATGGGCCTAGGCTGCTTCTACTCATGGTGGAAAGTGTCAGGCTGTGGGCAGGTACAAGCAGGTCACATAGTGAGAGGAAGTGGGGGGGGAGGTTCCAGGGTCTATTAAACAATCAGCTCTCATGGGAACTAATAGAGTGAGAACTCATTCATTAATACCCCCCTAACTCAGGGAGAGCATCAATCCATTCATGAGGGATCCACCCCCAAGATCCAAACTGCCACATTGGAGATCAGATTTCCATGAGTTCTGGGAGGACAATATATCCAAACTCCATCAACTGATATAAGCATATACAATAATTTACACATTCAAGTATCCATGTATATTCATTTATTCATTTATTCATTCATCAGTCCATCTATGCACTCATCCACCAAATAATACTGAGCAGCCCTCTGCAGCCAGGCGTTGTGCTAGCAGTCTACATGCAGTAGAAAGTAACACAGACATGTCCTCTCTTTTCATAAAGAGATACGTCTTAAACAAATAATTGTAAAATAATTAGTTACAAACATGGTAAGTGCTATAAGAAGTACTTAATAGGAGCTCAATTCAGAAAATAGTTGGTGATCTGAAAGGAAACTGGTTTGATTAGAACAAAAGAGCCAGAGTGAGAAGGGTGAACAATGAAGCTAGAGAATTTGTCCAGGGCACATGTGACCCTGCTGGCCATGTGGAGGATTTTAGACTTCAGCCTAAGTGAAATGTCTAAGCAAGAGAGTGATAGCATCACATATGCAATTTTTAAAAAGACTCTGACTACAGAGTGGTGATTTCTTTTTTTTTTTTTTTTTTTTTTTTTTAAAGATGACCGGTAAGGGGATCTTAACCCTTGACTTGGTGTCAGCACCACGCTCAGCCAGTGAGCGAACCGGCCATCCGTATATGGGATCCGAACCTGGGGCCTTGGTGTTATCAGCACCGCACTCTACCGAGTGAGCCACGGGCCGGCCCCAGAGTGGTGATTTCTAAGATCCAGAGCTTGAGGGGACAAGAGTGGTGAAGCAGTGCTGAGAATCTTGTGACAATCCATGTAAGAGGTAAAGGTGTCTCAGCCTAGTGTGGCCCCCAAGACCCTGAGAAGGCATCACAGACCAGCTGTGTGGCCTGGGGTGCCTCTAAATGTGCTTTCACTTAACATGTAGTGACTGTCCTTTCCATGTGAATGAATGTATACCTGCATTGTCCTTTTAAGGGCTGCATATTGAATGTCGTGAGTCTAGCATGATTTATTTAACCAATCATATATTTTTGGACAGTTACATAAAAATTTTCTATATTAGAAAAAGCTGCAGTGAACACACTTAATACATGTACCTTTTTGAACTTGTCCAACTATTTTATTATGATAAATCTTTAGAACTGGAATTGATGGATTAAAGGATTTGGGGGTTTTGATCACTACTGCAACCCAGATAGTTTGTACAATGTACACCTCCACCAGGAGGGCGGGAGAGTGACCATTTTCTCATATTCTCAACTCCTGTTTCCTAATCTTTGCCAGGCTGAAGGCCAATTTGAATTGTTGGACCATTTATATTCTTCTGTGATTGGCCCTTTTTTGTTCTTAGTCATTTTTCTATCAGAAGTTTGATTTTGTTAGATTGACTTAGAAGAAGCCATTAAATTGTAAAAGTAGTAGTCTTTTGTCAGTTGCCTGTGATGGTCCTCATCTTTTGAATTTGTTCCATTTTGGACATTCTGTTAAAATCTTCATAGTACCAAATCGGTGAAATCTTCATGGAATCTAACTTTGATAAACCAGCTTAAGAAAAGTGGCCTCTTGAATTTAAAGAGGGAAATTTTGCTAATATTACAAAAACAAGTTTGTCAAAGAAACATATGCATGTGGTTACAAGTGACACACACGTGAGCCATGTTCATTCATCAAAAACAATCATTTTCAACATTTTAGCCGCTTTTTTCCCTCCATATGATATCTCCATATCTTTTAATGTTTCTGATTCTGCTTCTTTCCAGTGTTGGTTTCATGGTTTCTGGATCTATGGCTTATACCACCTCAGTTTATTCTTGTGAATCCTTGCATTTCTGAAATCACCTTATTGTATTTTCAAACTTAATAGATAATTTAGCCAGAAGTAGCCAAGAAAGAATTCTAGATCACAGGTCATTTCCCGGGTTCATTTAAATTCACGTTACCATGAACTACCGTGTGGATTTTCCTGTGCCTGTGTCTGTATCGACAGCTGCCCGTGTCTGCACTTTGTGAGTATCACAGTGAGAGAGTGCCCATGTCCGTGTTCCATGTCTTCACGTTTTCTTTCTGACCTTTATTTCATGTATTGAAATTCTGGACTTCTCAAGCCTGCCTCTTTATCTAAGAATTGCTTTCCCAGTACTTTGTCTTAAAATTGCAGGCACTTTCTACTATATGGTTAAAAAATATTAGCAAGACAAAAAGTAGAAAAAAATCCTCCATTTCATGAAGCTGCTGAACAGCAGACACTATTCTTCAGAATAAAACTGTTCTCAGAAAAAAAAAATCGCTTATGAAAAAGGAGTATTATAAGACATCAGACAATAAATTATTATGTTCTGTAAAAATAACCTTTACGTTCTAAAAATTTATAATTCCTACTCTTTTGTTGCCATAGTAATAATACATACCTTAGCATCTATGTTGACTGCAGGTGCTGTGAGCTGCAAGCTTTCCTTCTTAAGCCTGGGAGGATAAGTGACATCTCCTTCTTCACACACATGGCATCTGGAGAGAGCAGGCTCGTGGAGATCAGACAAGCACACCTAGAAGATGTGCAGTTTAGCAGGAAAGGCAGCTGTAATTAAATCCATATGGATTGACCAATTTTCCACAAAATGGCTTAACCCATTGATACTCCTACTAATCGCACATGAGAAGGCAGCTTTCTCCACACTCTTGACAACTTTAGATATTAACAATATTTTCACAGTCTGAAAGATGAAAGCTGATCATTCTTCACAGCGGTTTTGCCTTGGTTTTTAATTGACCACAAAGGGTGTGGGACACTGGTATTTCTTCTTGTATGTGTGCCTATTGATGTCTTTATATATTATTGCTTGGCTGTTTTTTAACTTATATTGTATTTCATAATGCAATATCATTTGTATATGATATACATAATATATAACAAATGTAATTACATATTATAAAAGTAATTATTAAAAATTGATGAATATTTAGATGTGTAAAATAAATCAACAATCTTAAAATTGTAAATGAAAAAAATTCCCCCGCAGAACTGCTCCAGTGTCTGCTAGCATCCACAGTGCTGCTCAGGAAGCGGAGGCTATTTCCACCCTCGTTTCTTCTAGTGTGCTGTGGTTGATGATGCTGGTTTGCTGGAGTGTGTGTGTGTGTGTGTGTGTGTGTGTGTGTGTGTGTGTGTGTGTGTGTGTGTGTGTGTCTGTGTTGGTCTGGCCTTTTGGGTGGCTTCTGTCTATCGTGGGTGCTGTGTTGGATATTTTTACTCTCCTTAATTTCTCCTCTTCTCTTTCTAGAACTCTTATTTGTTAGATATAAAACTTCTTGGACTATTTCTCTAGCTCTCTTTTCTCTGAGATATTATGTGTCTTTGTATTTTTTGTTCTACTTTCAAGAAAACTGCATTTTCCAAATCATCTATAGATCATTTAAAGAGAAGTTTACTTGTCTTTAAAAATGAGAATAATAGAACTTGTCTCATGGAGTTGTTGTGAGAGGGAAATGAGTAAATATGTGAGAAGGGATTTAACAGTGACTGTCAGACTGTAAGCACTGTATAAATGCTAGTGTCAAAAACAAATAAAAACATAGAGATGAATCTCTTAAGAAAATGTTTCATTTGGAAAAAACGGGGCCATAATCCAGGGCATACACACAGACCAGGTGGTCTCCAGTATGTCCTCAGAACTGAGAAAGGGTTGGGAACTATTAGAAAGAGAAATGCTACAAATTGTTTTGAAAGAAAGCTCATTGGCACTAGTGAAGTCTTGGGGAGTTGGCAAGCTCTGATTGGTGAGGGATGGCAGTAGTTATGGCAGGTCTTTTCAGCAGCTGCTGGGTAAAACAGGTCTTAGTTAGAGGTCTTGGCAACCACAAAGGGACAAAAGTCCTTGTGATCACTTGCCCGAGGCACCGCAGCCTCCCCTCAGCAAATTACAGTCCCTCTCTCTGTGTGACCACCTAGACGGGCTTGTCTAGAGGCTTGGACATGAAGGCCCTGCTTTCCCTGTGGTGCCCCAGGCCCCTCAGCACTTCCTCTTTTGGGGAAAAGAAACAGCTCTTGGAATCAAGATATCTTTGGGTGCAAAACCTTGCTAAATGCCTATACCCTCCTTTGTCTTCAGCCTCATGAAGATAGTGGGTTAGAGTCCTGCCCTGTGGGGGTGGGGAAGTGGCAGGGAAACCTTGTCAGGTTAGAGTCCCAGGCCTTGGGTTAGGTTCCTGTGAAAGTTAAAGGCAATATAAAAGGCTATAATCAAGGAGGTTCTCATACAATGCAGTATGGGTTTGGAGAGTGCTCCGTTTGCTGTTTCTGTGTGTCCTAGTCTTGTCTTGATTGTTTAATTGGCTGATTGAGACTAGATTTTTTGGTGACTGTAACAAAACTCTTCTAAGTTCTACATTTATGAAGGTTTTCAAAGTCTGAAGAAAAGAGACATTGCTCCCTTTGGTCTCTCGGAATACTCTTAGGTGACTAAAAGTCTTGCAGAGGTGTTGGGATCTTTATCAGTGACATGTAGCAGTTTCAATGGCATTTTTCACTAGAAGAACATACCCAGTTCCTGGGTTGGAAGGAACTATATCCTGCTCATCCTGGAGGTGCGCATAAGGGACTGGTCATCCCATGCCTGGAGCAACCCAACAAGCCCAGTGTTCAGACCCACTGCAACATGTATGGGGTGAAACCCAAAGAAGTGATACTTATAAGCAGCATACTGGTCGATGCAACCACACTCCCCAGGAGAAGGAATCTTGTTTTGATCACCTTAGATAAGGTTCTCTTTAAATTATGGGAATATAAATGGCATCCCCAAAATGCAACCTCTTAGGCTGTATTCTCCAAAATTGGGCAATGTTTGGTTATGAGTGAATGAAAAGAAAAAAAATTACCTTCTTTTGTAACACTGCCTGACCCCAATATTCACTGAAGTTGAGTGAGAAATTGCCCAAGAATGGGTCTTTAAATTATAATGTCATTTTGATGTCAGAGGTAGGGTATGGAGAGGCCCAAAAGAATTCAAGGGCAGAGTCACAGTAGAAGGTGAGAACAGGCTTAATATAACAGATAATTACAGGTTCCACAGGAAGAGAGGGCTGCCTAACCCCAGAGACTGAGCAAGACCCATACCAAGTTTAACACAAAAGTAAGAAATAAATACTTAAAGTTCAGTACAAAGTGCAGGCTAGCTCAAGAGAATGAACAGCTACTTGCCGAGGGTAAGTTTGATACAAGAAGAAGGAAACACACATTCCACAGGCAGAGTGCAGACCGGCTCAAGGAGAGTGAGCAACAGCCCCGCCTTCTGCTGGGATTTGACTTTTATAGTCTTGCTGTCTAATGAATATTCAATTAAGGGGGTGGTCTTGCACATGCTCAGTTGGCCTCCTTCTGGAGCATGTTCATCAGTTAAATCTATCACATGCACCAGGCATATTCAAGAATATTCTATGCTCTCTGGCATCTCTAGTGGAAGGTCATTTATCTACCAAGGTTATAGAATCCTTCTTTACTGAGCGTGCCCAGCCACTGGATTTGCATAAGCTGGTCTCTTTTGGTCTCATCTTTCCTGTGTTGGTGCTGTAAATAGGGTTAATTAGCAACAGTATTTTTCCTCTAGGGGAGGGCCTAGAGGAGGGGCCTGAAACCTTGGGGAGTGGCTTGAAACCCAGAAGCACGTCCTGTAACCTGATCCCAGGAAAACTGAGCACCTCCTATCTCAATTTCCTTCTTTCTTAGCACCCAACTATGAGTGAGAACAGGTGATATTTCTCTTTCCTTGTCTGGCTTACTTCACTTAAGACAATTTTCTTCAGGCTCATCCATGTTCCTGCAAATGGCAGAATTTCATTCTTTTTTATGTCTGAGTAGTATTCTATTGTGTGTATATATACCACATTTTCCTTATCCAGTCATCCATCAATGGACATATAGGTTGGTTCCCCATTTTGGCTACTGTAAATAGAGCTGTGATGAACATGGGAGTGCAGGTAAGAAGGAAATATAGATAGAAAGAAAGAAAAAGAAAGAAACAAAGAAACCGAGAAAGAAAGAACAGAGCACAATAATACGCTGAACTTTCTGAATGTGAGAACAAAGCTAAGGATACAAGAGATGGAGGGGACGGCGGGTGGGAAGTTGGGGTGTGGTAGGTCAGGCAGAAGGCATGGGGAAAGATCATGAGTTGAATGTGCTAACAATAATTTAAAAAGAGGGAAAAAACAAGAAAAAAGGTAAAAAATCCAGTTGCTCAGATGATATTAAAAGGAAAAGGTAGTAATGTTCAATGTTCAAAAAAAAAAAAATTATAATGCTATTTGCAATTAAACCTGCTCTGCAAAAAAGAGGAAGAATGGAGTGAGATCCCATATGCACAAACTTGCAGATAAAGGAAGGATGAACCAGTTTCTGTTCTCTCCAGTGACTGAAAAAGTATCAACTAGACCCAATAGCTAAGGCCTATCCTAATTGTTTAAAATCAGTAGCAAGGGTAGCCAAATTTATGAAGGTCTTATCTGAGTTGGTTTGGGGGTTTCACTGTAATTTAAGTAACTTACTTTGTTATTTCACTACTTAAGTAAATTGCAGTGTTTTAGATGGAGATTAGGAGACAGAAGAATTTCATAGGATGTTAGTCTGTTTACTGCAAGATGCTGAGTACTAATGGAACTCAACTTGTGAAAGAATTCATTCCCCTGCTACATCCTGTACAGGAGGGCAATGAAAACCACAACTGTGTGAGTGTATTATCAGAATCAGTAACCCCTTGTATGGATTTACAAGATATGCCATTGGATAATTTGAGTTAATACTTTCTGTTGACAGCTCTTATGCCAAAAACTAGAAAAGAAAATGTCAGGAAGGTATGATGTTACAATCCAAACTGCACAGAAAGCCTTGCCTTTGTCTGGGTGTTTTTCCTGATTGTCCTGTCTTAACAGGGGCTTTACCTACACCCTCCTTCCTTGGCTTAAGCAAGTGATGGTATTTGTGCATGAAGTCTGGTCTTTGTACCTTTCAGATGTTAATTTTCTACCTTGTCTTCTTCAGGACTTGATAAATATTCTTTTTAAAAGCAAGTTTAGGGAGAGGACTTAACAAAAGAAGAAAAAAGAGATATGTGGAAATTGGGCAAATAAAACATTTTTAAAATCTTTCCCACCAATATTACTAAAAGCTCCAGACTTAATAAATTAGTGAGCTTGTGTTATTGTACCTGGCACATGGCTAAGATTGCAAAATGAAAACTACAAGATCTGTTTCTGTATTTATGGCCGTCTGTCGGTATGATATATATGTGTGATAATTTTTCTGCCTCTTAACGGTATTGGTAAATTAAATTGAAAGAGCTGTGTTAAGAACTGACCCAAAGGACTAGCCCATTAGCTTGCTCGGTTAGAGTATGGTGCTGATAACACCATGGTCAAGGGTTCGGGTCCCCATACTGACCAGCCACCAAAAAAGAAAAAAAGAATTGACCCAAATATTTTTCAAGATCACATGACTTGGGTAATCATTAATAAGGGAGGATATTTGGGGGTTGATTAAAGCAAACATGTTCAGAGTTTCTCGCATCATATCTAATACAGATGCATGATTTTTCTTACCTAGGTTTACTAATAAAATAAGCTTATGTTATCTCTGTACTACAAACACTTGTTAGTGACAAGAATGACTTAAGATGATGACTAGCTGTTTAATGTCTCATCTTTATTAGCAATCTACACATAAGTATTATGAACAAATGAGTTAAATAGATGTAAGAAAGATAAAATTCCCACTTGAAAGATGTCCTTCCTGTACTAGAAGGTTTTAACACTCTTATCAATAATGAAAAATTGAGGCTGAAGGAAATCTGTGTAAACAGCAACTTGATTCTCAGGCAGGACTAGCTTATTACAGAGAGACTAAAGGTATTTGGAACAATCAATGAATATGGCATAGGCCATACTGAAAAAATTGTACTAAGAGAAAGAGCATACTTCTAGAAATTATGATTTATAAATTTGCCAATCTTCAGATGCTGGTATGACAAACAGTCCACAATTGCTCACTTCCTAGTGTTCACTGGAAGTTAAAGTCACTATGAGTTAAGAATTCTAATTAATATTTGTAATTAAAATTATATGCAAGTATACAAGAAAGTAAGATGTGCTTGTGATAAGGAAAGACTATAGGTGTGAGGTGTGACGATGTTATGTTTTGATGAGGGCAAGATTTGTCTTAAGGTGGAATTGCTGACAGGCCTCGACCACACCCCTCCCACTTCCTCGCCCTCCCTTCCTCTCTCCCCCTCCACTCCAGCTGCTCTGCAACAACATCTTAGACTGTAAAAAATAATGATAACGATAATAATTAATTATTTATTTATTTTTAAAAGGTAGAATGGCTGGATTGCTCCAGAATAGGAAGAAAAAAGCTTAGGGCAAGACTGAATGAATAAGAGAGTTGCAGAAGGTTTGTGAGAAAAATTTTCTGTGTGATCAAGCTGGCTAAGATTAGAAAAAATTATTTCTAAGTTTTTCTAAGAAATCGAGCATTAATATCAGAAGTACACTGATGATGTAATTTCTAAAAATCTGACCATATCATTTCATATCAATTATCTACGTGAAAATTCTCAGAACACTAATGAAGAAAAAAAAACTTACTGGTACCACAAATAATAGAGCAGCAAAGATTAAAGAGTGATCCAATGCAAACATTAGAAATCAGTCATAGATAGTATGCCTACAGGGGAACAGAGTCAATTGGGGCATTGGCAAGAAGGAAGTAAGCAGTTCTTAAAAAATAGGAGCAGGGAGTAGGAACTCCAGTTATGGGGAATATGTGGTCCAGAAGAGGAATTCAGTCAAAAAAAACCAGAGAACAATAGGAGAACAAACAAACATTTTCTGAAAGATGGCCACCAGGATCAGATCATTCTTGATGGTGAATCAGCATAAATGTATCTTTGCATTTCTATAGAGTCCTCTGGACTAGGGGAATCACTGTTTTCACAGTGAAAGGTGGGAATGAATCACAGAAGTGGTATGTGAGAGGGCCCAACTGAGAGGTTAAAAGTCTGCAGGAATGCAAAAAACTGTAAGACTCAGATGGTTTCATGGGAAAAAACAAAAGGACCAGATAATCTCATTGCCACTTAAATTGTTGCAGAATGTAAAAACAAGGAAAAAACTTCCAAGTTATTTCTTTAAAAGCAAATACAACTTTGACACCTAACTTGTCACATAGCACAAAAAAAGAATATAAGCTAATCTCACTGGATAATATGAATATAAGGATCCCAAATAAAATATTGGCAAATAGCATTCAACAGCATTTTTTTAAAAAAATACATCATGACCTGAATTAGTCTCCTAATACTTCTCTAACAAATTACACTACTTCATGGCTTCAAATGACACAAATTTGTCTTACAGTCTGGATATCGTAATCTGAAATGGGTATCAGTGGGCTAAATTAATATGTTGGCAAGGCTGTGTTTTTTCTGGATGCTCTAGAGGACAATCTGTCTCCTTGCTTTTTCCAGCTTCTAAAGCTTTCTATATTTTTTAGCTCAAGCCTTCTTCCTTCATTTTTAAAACCGGCAATGTTTCATCTTCTCTTACCTGACCTCTAATTGTATCCTTAAATTTTTTCTCTGGCTCTGACCTTCCAGCCTCCTTCTTATAAAGATCCTGTGATTACAATGGGCTCGTCTAGATAGTCCAAGATAATCTCCCCATCTCAAGATCCTCAATTTAATCATATCTGCAAAGTCCTTTTTGCCATGTAAGGTAACATATTCACAAGTTATGGGGGTGAGGGTGTGGACATCTGTGGAGGTCATTGTTCATCTTGTCACATGCTGATGCAATTGGCATTTATTTTAGGATTGCAAGGATAATTCAATATTAGAAAACTGTTACTATTATTTACCATATTAATAGATACAGAAAAAATATTATATGGCAATTTCCATAGATGCGGAAAAGATCTCCAGCTGAAATGAACATTTGTTTTTTTGAAAACCACTCAGTAAAATAGGAATGGATACCTGTTTAACATTACAAAAATATATATGTATATACACCTCAGACCAAAAACCAGTTTCTTACTTAATGGAAGATATTCCCACTATGATCAAGAATATGACAAGGACACCCACACCCACTATATCCTTTTTATTTGCCATTATGTTAGAAACATTAGTGAATGCATTTAGAAAAGAAAAAAGAATTACAGACACAAAAATTGGCTTAAAAGAAAGAAGTAAAACTGTCTCTATTTTCAGATGTTAAAAGAGTATATGTGAAAATTTCAACAGTACTGATGTTAGAAATGATACAAATATTAAAAGAATTTAGATAGAGGAATATGAAATCAACATAAATATAAACATACAAATTATTTAAAACTATTGGCTAATCCTGATAAACTCTGTGTAATTCAATGGCAGTGTACTTTGAACACTAATTAATTTCATAAATTTTATTTCTGATTGATTGCTATCTTCAAAGGGTTTAATTTGAAGGTAACATATATACAAACAAAAATCTCTTAAAATATGTAATGGATAAGAAAACTCTCATTCACACTAGCAATAAAAAGATAAAATATTTAAGAATCAACAAGAAATTTGCCAAGTCAATAGGAAATTTAAAACACTTTAAAATACTTTTAAAAAATAAAAGTAGACTTGATCAAATGCAAGAAAATCCTATCTTGGATAGGATGTAGCAGATTCATAATAATGCCAAATCACCTGAAGTTAATATTTAAATTTAACATAATCTCAATAAAAATATCAAAGTTTTTTCTGGGGCTGGTCAACTTCATTCCCAAGTTCATAGAAAATAAACATGCCAGCATAGCTAAGAATCCCCCATAAATAAGGACAATGAAGAACAAATAATAAGGTATATATCTCTCATAATTAAAAGTGTGCAGCTGGAACATAAAATAAATGGGCCAATGAATTAGAATAAAAAATGTGGAAATAGATATAAGGAAATTTTATATATGATAGAAGTAGAATCTGAAATCACTGGTGAAAAAGCAGTCTTTTCAATAAGTGGTATGTACACCTGGATTGTCTTTGGCAAAAGATTACTCTGGATCCACACTTCACATCAGAATAAATCTCAAATGGATCAGAGGTCATAATAAAAATGAAGCCATATAAATATTAGAGCAAAACATGAGTAAATTCTTTTATAAACTGAGTGTAGGGAAGATAGAATAATTTAGTCAGGCTCCCTGGGCTCAGGTCTGGCTGGGAGTGGAGCAGCACATTTCTTGTAAACAAGTTGTGTGGGTAGCGTTATTGTGCATGTGCACCCATGTATCTTTCTAGTTAATTGCTTTTGTGTGTTCTGCAGTTTGTGAAGCAGGTTGGGAGCAGAGAGCTCCTGTCTAACAATAGAGGGTGTTTACTCTACTGGCAGCTGCTCAGTTTGTTTTTCTTTGGACTTTGCCTAGTTGAGTTTCTGAGTTTCTCTGTGGACTACTTGGCTCATAGTGTTGTGCATGCTGAATAAAGACTATTCCTTCTTCAACCAAGGCTCCAAGGACCTTTTTGCTGGTTACCTAGCTCATAGACCTGCATGTGAAGGGTTTGTGAATGGGTTTGAGGGGTCTGTGAGCTCCAGATCCTAGCCCTAGCTCTACACTGAGAATGGGGGAAACTCTTCTAACTTTGACCCAAAACCAGATATAATACAAAAACAGGAGGCTTATAAATTTTGTTGACTTTTAAAGAAAAGAAAAATCAACGGGTCAGAGAAAAGTATACATTCACTTAGGAATAGGAGGCTGCATCCTGGGTGACAGCCAGACTGTACTACCCAAGGGGCAAGTGGACTTACATCTATAGGAAATTCATTTAGATTACATATATTGCTTGTCAGATTATTTCATTGGTTAGTTAAACAGAGAAGTCTTTAATCATTAGAAAAGTGGGGCATTTGCATCAGTGAGCAGGAAAAGCAAAATGCAGCATATTGTGTAGATTAGGCCAGTTGCCTGGTAGTGTGCACTGTTGCAAGTGCAGACATCTGTAAATAAATAACTTGGTTCTTATAGTCCCTTGTGGATCTCAGAGTTCATCAGCAGTTCAACATGGAGTCACTGATGTCAAGTCTGAAATATTGCTAAGTGCACAGTTTGACTACATAAATTTATAAAGAAATGGCTGATTCCAGGCCTGGGGAGAGAGTACACGAGTCTGGAACATCTCATGTGACAGAAGCTAGGAAGTTTTCAAAAACTAATGATGACGTAAAAAAGACACAGAACTGACTTGTATGGACACCTATTGGCCAAATGTGGGACCATTTGAGCATCAAAAAGAAAAATAATGCTGTAGATTATTACACACTGAATTTTAAAAAGAATCCATAGACCTTTGTCAAAAGTAAGAAATTGACTTTGTTATATTGCTACTAATTAAACTTTTGAAACTCTCTGTATTATCTTTGCAACTTTTCTGTAAATCTAAAGTTATTTCAAAATAAACTTTTTATTTACAAAGACAGAATCCATGTATTCATCATGATGATGACGGGGGGGGAGGTTTGTTCGGGGGAGTTTTGTTTTTTTTTATTTCCCAGAAGAATGCCAACTAAGAGTAGAAGGAATAATAATATTAGCAAATTACTATTTTATAACCACAAAATGTAAAAATTGATTCAGGCAAAGATGATCGATAAATGCTGACATCATTTGGGGAAAGGTCTTTGGTTAATAATGCATTTACATGCCTTGGAGTCACTCTCCATGGATGTCCTTTTAATTACAGATGAACAAGTTTCTTTACAATGGAGAGATCTGGCAAACCCCACCTTACTGTAGTGGTAAAACAATCACCAATAATAGAACAAACTGAGACTATGGACCGCCTGATGTAATGCAATGGAAAGTAAACAGCCCACCTGTGTTGTTTTCTTCCACAAGTGTTTTAACTGAATCTAGTCATGAGAAAGAGAAGTTCAGAATGTGGCACATTCTATATTACAAATAACCTGAACCACTAAAAGGTATCAATGTCTTTAAAGACCAAAAAATAATAAAGCAGGTAGACCTCTCTAAAATCAAGAAGAGACATGATAACAAAATCTGAGGTATGGACTTTACTTGGATCCTCTTGTTAAATAAGAATAACAAAAACAGCGTTAAGGGACATCTTGAAACCACCTTCCACTCCATAATGCTAGGGCCAAGGACCTTATCTGGGTGGTTCCAGGCAAGGTTTCCACAATTGGCACAACAGCCAGCCCTTCAGGATTGCCTGGGGCAGGCTCTGAAGTTCTAAAAACCTTCACCTTTTCCACTTGGAATTTGACCCCTCTAGTAACTATCATGTTGTCACACTACTGCTACAAAAGAGGCTGCAATACTACCCAATTCATAGAGGGAAGCTAACAATGCTGCCTTCAAATGATGGAAGATATTTTATCTTTTCTAACCTAAGCTAAAGGTAAATGTTCTCCAAGCGCTTCTCATAACATGGTTTAAGGGTTCCTAATTATTTCTTTAAAAGTCTTTATTGAGCTGTGGTTCACATAACATCAAATCCATCCTTTTTAAGTGTACTTATTCAATGGCTTTTAGTATATTCACAGAATTGTGCAACCACCACCACAATCAATTTTAGAATATTTTCATCATCCCAAAAACTCAATCCACATTTCCTTTCAAATTTCCCCATCCCCTGGCAACCACTAATTTACTTTCTGTCTCTAGGAATAATTTCCCTATGATGGACATTTCTTATAAATGAAATCATATAATCATGTACTGCATAACATTTTGGACAACAGGCTCAGAGCAATAGGAATATAGCATCATATAGCCTACATGTGTAGACTGTACCATCTAGGTTTGCATAAGGTCACTCTGTGTTGTTCACACAACAACAAAATCACATATCTCAGAATGTATCCCATCATTAAGTGATGCCTGTCTGTATGTGGTCCATCGTGACTAACTTCTTTCATTTAGCCTAATGTTTTCAAGGTTCATCCATGTTGTAGTACATATTTGTATTTGATTTATTTTTATTTTAACATAACATTTCATTGTTTGGATATACTACATTGTGTTGAGTCATTCACCAGTTGATGAACATTTGGGTTGTTTCCATTTTGGGGGTATTATGAATAAGGACAGCTGGTATACTCTCTCTGGTCGCTATGTCCTCCCTACCACACAAGCTGAGCAAATCCTTTTAGATTTCGATAATTCAGTTCATACAGGCTATGAACTCCTACTACACCTTCCTCAGCCCTTATATTACTCTCCCACAAAAGGACACGCTATCTTCTAACCTTAGTAGATACCTTTCCAGGTTGGTTTGAGGCTTTTCCCTGCACTTCAGAGGATGCTACAGCAGTAACGCACGCTCTCACCTCAGAAATCATCCCTCGTTTTGGCCTCCCTGCCAGTCACTCACTCACCTATGGGCTGCCCCCCTGCAAGCCCACAGGACTCATCCCCCCTCAAACTTATGTACTGTAGGCCCATCACTCTCACACCTCTCCCTTCCAGCTCATCGCCTTTAGGCCAGTATCTCCCTACTCTTTCGCTCATTAGGAATCTTCTTTGTGAACAGGCCAACCTTCTATTACCTCATCCTTTCCCCACCACCCTCTCAGACTTTAAACTGAGCCCAGGACAGCAAGTGCATATGAAAACCCGAATCCCAAAGCCTCTCTCGCCATGCCGGGAAGGGCCTTATACAGTACTTCTCGCCACCCCAATGGCAGTAAAAGTACTAGGAAAGTCCCCTCGGTATCACTTATCCTTGGAAAAACTAGCACCTGAGACTTTAACCAAAGAACCTGTTAACACCAAGCCAGAGGGGTCCCTCTGCTCAACCCCCAGCCTAACATCTCCTCACACTTCTTCCATTTTAGGACCCACGAAACTGAAAATCTCCAGGACCTCCACTCTTCCCCCAATCTTAGAAGGGTGATCTTTCCCCCATTGATTATCCTCTCACTCCTGCAGGCCTGCTCCACGTCCCTCGCACAAGAGCTACTATTACACTATCTGTTCTAGTACTTGCTACAGGATTGGCAGCAGCTGCCCCAGAGCAGTGGAACATTATAGGAAGGTTTCTCCTGGCACGTCTTTACCTCCTCTCGGTAGGATGCTTCTTAGCAAGTTCACCGTGGCAATGTCCCCTTTAAATTCTTTTGGTTCCCTAACCCTTTGCATCCTTCCCGTGTTTTTCCTCCTATCTCAATGCTCCCCCTTACCTGGAACATGGAGGTTCCAGGTCCACAGGGATGACGCAGTCCTCAGTGAATTGGACTGGTCCCCGAGTGACTCATCTGTCTCCCACTTCACGAGAAACTTTTTGTGGTCATCCCCCTCCCTGTCAATGCAGTTTGCAACATTTCCACACACGTCTCTTCACTTTCCTCTAATGTCACCTTGGTGGGGACTGTCAGCGTTGTGCGGGGCCTGCCCACACTCTGCCTCACTAACACCAAACGCTGCCACTCACTTCCCCCCTTCTCATCCACGCCCTAAAAACAGAATATATTTCCTTTGTAAAACTACGTTATCCTGCTGCCTGCCCCCCAACATGATTTCTTGCATATTCTTTTGGTTCATCCCTGACATCACCCTCCAGACAGATGGAGAGATGGAGACGGGACTGTGACTAACTTCCGCCCCCCTCAGGAAGTGCCCCTGCTCCCGTAGGGCACTAATTGTACCTTTTAACTGGGACAGGGATCCTCCCTGCAACTGGAACTGGCATAGCGGGCCCTGCTACTGCCTCTCAATTCTATCAAAAACTCTCAGAACTAAGCATAGACAGCATCTCCTCCCTCCAGTGACAGGGCACCTCACTCGTGACAGTTGACAGTTGCTTTACAGAACCGTCGGGCCCTTTACTTCCTTACAGCCGAGAAGGAAGACACCTGCCTCTTCTTGGGGGACGAATGCTGTTATTATGTAAATGAGTCCGGGGTGACCCAAAACAACTGAAACCATTTCACTGAACCCTTGGATACCCTGGCTTATGCCCCTCCTAGGACCCCTAACTGTGCCTCCTCCTACTTTTGGTCCCTGTCTCTTTTGGTGTTTCTCTAATTTCTTGCAGGAACGTATGCAGGCTTTCACCAACCAAAAGGTCGCCAAATTTTACCTGCAAGGAGGATATCAGCCCCTCAGAATCAGTGACCCTTCCTCGGAGGAATACAGCCTCCCCACACGAAACCAACACCCCACCACCTAAATATTTTATTTTTTTTATATCTTTGCCCATCTCCAGCAGGAAGTAGCTTCAGAAGAATGAGACCTCCACCCTTTTTCCTATACTTAAAAGGCAGGAATAATAGACCTGCAACATAACCAGCGCCACTTTAGACAAGCCCAAGAACAAAATGGAACCGCCCACCTCCTCCCCTACCCCTTTCCCTTTACGAGAAGCCTCCTGACTTAAACAGAAACCCCTTTTGCTTCCGCAAGGACAAGGACACAGTTCTCCACCCTGATCCACGTTAGCATAATGACCCTCCTTGATGGTATCAGCCAGCCCTTGACGTACTACATAAGCTCTACCACCCCCACGCCTGGAGCTGTCCACCATTTTCAGGTTAGGCATGGGCCCTGTGTACAAGTTTTTGTGTAGACCTATATGTTTTATTCTCTTGGGTTTATACCTAGGAGGGGAATTGCTGGGTCATATGGTAACTCTATATTTAACTTTTTGAGGAACTGTCAAACTCTTTTCCACAGTGGCTGTGAACTGTCAAACTCTTTTCCACAATTTTACATGCCCATAAGCAATAGGTGAGAGTTCCAGTTTTTCTACATCCTCAGCAACACTTGCTGATTATAGTCACCTTAGAAACTGTTTGGTTCTAGCCATCCTAGTGGGTGTGAATTAGCATTTCCCTGATAACTAATAAGGTTGCACTGTGGTTTTGATTAGCATTTCCCTGATAACTAATAAGATTGCACATCCTTCCATGTGCTTATTGGCCATTTATATGTATTCTTTAGAAAAATGTCTAATCAAATCTTTTCTCATTTTTTAATTGGGTTGTTTGATTTTTTAATCAGATTAATCCCTTTTTTTGCCCTGTAAGTGAATAATAATTGTTTAAATCCTGCTACTTACTATGTGTATGATTATAGGCAAATTATGTAAATTCTTGGCACCTTTGTTTCTCCACCCATCAAAATGAGATCATATTACCAACATTATAGACTCTTTGTGAAGGCTTAGTGTATATAAAGCATTTATTACAGTGAAGCATTACAGGTGCTCAGGAAATGAGACTCAAATCTGAAAGGATGCATTGATGGTAGAAAGCAACTGTGGTGCAATTAGGATTCTGTTCCTGGAGATTTGAGATAGCATTTACAAAATAAAAGATAATGATAATTGTGCTTAAAGTCCCATCAAAAAGAGTTACGAAATATTTTAAGTCAGGATATTATTAAATATCCCCAAAAGACGCATCAAGTTGTGCTATACTTACATAAATTTAATAAAAATTATAATACTGTAACTAGATGGAAAAGCTTACAAAAGGAAAGAGATTACAAAACACTACTTATGTTAAAATAGTATTAAAAAATAATTATTTGACATGCAGGATTAAATGGTTTGGATATATTTTATATGCATGTTTTAAGGTTTTGTGCAACTACACCAATACGATCCTTGGCCCCAGCATTATAGTATGAAGGAGGGAAGACCTGGAGTCTTGAAAGAAGTGGGTTTGAATCCAGGCTGTACCTGCACACTGTCTCCTTCCAAAGAACCCCAGAGGACAAGATTCTGATACAGCACAGATCAAATCGGGTCTCTCCACTTTTAACTGCAAACAGTAAAGATAAGACACAGCTGACAGCCCCTAGGTTAGATGCAAATTATGTTCTTCCTCTTCTATATTCATGTTATAAAGAGATAATACTGTTACTCATTTAAGCCTCATGAACTTTCTATCATTGAAATGAAGAAAATATAGTGAATTTTTCAGGTTAAAAAATGAGTTCAAAAAAATGTAACACCTGTCATGAAGTGAATCAGTGTGGCAGATCTCTCAGGTGTTCTGACTCTGGAACCAGGATTCTTTTCAATATATCATGCTCTATTTTCTAAAATGTGCTGTCTAAAGCTAAGTTGTTTTAAAGACTTAGGTAGGAAAAGGAAAATTCAAAGCCAGGTGTCTGTTCCTTCCACTCTGCCTTCTCCTGAAGTCAGTGTGTTGCAACTATCAGCAGATTAGAAACAGTGCTGGCTCTGTCTCTCGTTGGCGTGGAAGATCAGCCCATCACCTGAACGTGACCCTTCACTCTCCTTCCTCACCCATAACGTGATGACAACTGGGGTTGCCTTAGCTCATCAATATACTGGTTTGAGGAAAAATTCGATCATGTATTTAAACATACTTTGAAAAGTATAAAGTACTACATAAATATAATGTCTTATTTGCTAATAGCACCACTAACATTAATACAATGCTTAGTAACAATCTTGCCCTTTTCTCAATTCCCATGGCACTTTATCTATATCTCTCTTAAGATGCTTATTTTTCACCTCATGCATTAAAACAATTGGTGTTTGTTAGGCAGATGTTCTTTGATGACAAGGACTTTGAGGCTTTTAGACCCTTATATCTCTGAAGTGTGCCTATTGCAGTGCGTGGAAATTTTGCCAGAGACTTAGATTATAACTGAGACCATTCTTGCCATGGATGCAGATGTGATATTCCCAGCGTGCTGTGCTACAGATGAATCAAGGGCACACCAGGCATGAGGGCACCGGCAGTGTTAGAGCTCCCTCCTCCAACCCCTTAATAATCATAGGGTGAATTAATGCCTATAACATGGGGCAAAGTCTTAAGAATTAATTGTGGGTGAAAATCTGCATTTCAAACAGTTTTTAAAGAGGCAGCTTGTTTGGATACAGCCATTAGTGACTGTTCAGAAGCAAGAATGTGCTTCAGTGTCCCTAGACATGCTTCAGTATTGACGTATTGTGCATCAGACATTCTACGTAACCCCATCCAGTTGTGTAATGCTGTGTATTGCTGTGTTCTTGTGTTTTAAAAAAATGAATAACATTAGCAATGGGAAAGTGAATAGAACCGTTAATCGTTTGTTAATTGTTTTTCTGTGATATGGGCATTAAGCTCTGTGTGTGTGTGTGCATGTGTGTGTGTGAGAGTTGCATTTGTGAGTGTGAGCTTTGTCTTCTGTGTACACATAACCACTGCCTCCAGAGACAACGAAGAATTTATGCTAATATATGCATGCTACTAAGCCCTTTTATAATTAAGGAGAATGAATTTTCTAGACAGCTGACCTGGGTCAGGTTGTAACTTATGATCACTGAATAGCTTTAAAACTAATTGACCCTGAGGCCAAAGTTTTTGGCCTCAGCTAGAAATGCCAAATCGCCTAAGAGCAACACTGTTCAGCCAGCAGCAGTGGACCACTCTGTGCAGCCCTGGTCTATCTCACTTTCCATCTACCTTTCTATTCAGTTGTACATGTTCTTAAAAGTTTAATCATCTTCCCTTTAGAAATGGGCTCTGTTAATACCTGCAATCATTCCTTTCAATTATCATCTTTGGCCTTCAAAAAGAGGGCATTCCAATTTCATGGTCAAACTCAGGATACAATTTTATACTTGAAAATAATTGCTACAGCTACACCGGCGCATGGAGGCAGATGACACTTAAGCTACCAATGACCCAGCACTTAATTGGCTGAATGAGAGCATTTGAGATGTCCTCCAGAGTTTCTAGGAAATTTTGGAACTGGATCTTGCAGATTGATCTATGAAACAATTATTATTTTTGGTCTGACAGAGGCAGCAATTAGTACCTGGGCTTACTAAGAATAAATGCTGTTGACAGCAATCATTAAAATAGTAATCGGTACTGCTGATCTGGACATCACTAAAGCTTTACACAAGTGGATGCTTTACAAAGTGCTTCTAGGTGCTTTTGACTTGCAGAATTCATTTATATTATTAGAGTGCATTTCCTCCAGATTTTGGCTAATAAATTCTACTATCCTGATTTAAAACATTTTTTAAAATACCTGACTACCTACAGATAAAACCAAAGCCAAAATGGGTAAGATGACCCTGTTGGGTCATAGGCTGAGTCACAACAGAAAAGGGATCACAACTCATAGTTCTGATGTTCCTTCCTAGGCAAATCTAAAGACCAAGTCAACTTCAACCACAGAAATACATTCCAGTTTAAGTGAGGAAACAGTCTTCTTTCTTAGGAGAATCAGTCACTGATTTCCAAGTTTAGCATTGGAAGGAGAATTTTCAACGAATTCTCCTGTTGAATGCCTACTCATTTTCACGCTGTCATATGAAGCTTTGCTGGGACCATCCTCTGTGATGTCACAAGGCTAACATTATTACTGATGCAACAAAGATCTCAAAGTTGAACTGATACCCATGTGTATTGTCTGACCACTGGCATTCTCTCTTCTAAAGGATCGGTACAATGCCTTGACCATAAAATAGGTATGAGATGTGTAGAAATCAAAGTCTGTGATTTTTAAAACTGCAATTTAAGATTCTTGAGAGGTCAATTTCTTTAAAAATAATAAAACTCAGCCCTTTGTTTCTAACAGTGCTTCTTCAAAACTTGCTCCCCTTCATCTGAGGGCAAAGCCTCTGCCCCGGGTCCTGAGTGCCACTACCAAGGCTGCACTCTGGAGACCCGTTCAGCAACCCCCTGTGGGAAGTGGCTCCTTAACTCTTTGAGGAGGGCTGTGTTTTCATGATTAACGTTCACGTTTCTCCTTCACATTCCACTCTGCATCTGAAGAGGTTGAACAGTTCCACTCATAAAGCAAGTTTGAAATGCATACTTTTTAAACCTGATTTAGTAAGGAAATGATTAAGTAACTGCATCTCACTTTCTGTTTAATGGCACAGTTCAAAATGCTTAGGTTTTATAAGGCTACATACTCCATTATGCCTGTCGATTTCCAAGCTGCTATAGAAACAACAGAAACCAACAAATCTAGGGCAAAAGAACTTTGTAAAGCATCCACATGTGCACAGAACCATCCAGAGAGTGGAGCAAAGCTGGCTCAAAGCCAAAACCAATGCACAGTTACCTGTCCCATCCCATCCAACTGTGCCAATGGCTTCTCAACCAATCCCGTCATAAAAACTCGCTTGGGTATTAAAGAAAGGTATCTGCTAGATTTCTAACTGACATTTGGCTTTGAGAGCTGGGCTGAGTGAACATGGCAGACACCAAACTGTGCACTCGAAATTTTTTAAATCAGGGTAGTGGAATTTATTAGCCAGAATGACTTGAAATCTGGAGGAAATGCACCCTAATATTGTAAAGCACTTTCACAGATAGGTTTTGGCAACAATTCACAACAATGTTCATTGATTACCTACAGGTAAAGCTAAATCCAAAATGGGTAAGATGACCTGCTGGGTCATGGTCTGAGTCACACAGAAGAGGGATCACAACTCGAGGTTCTGATGTTCCTACCTATGCAAATCTAAAAACCCAGTCAAATTCAACAGTGAAAATACATTCTAGTTTATGTGAGGAAGCAGTCTTCTTAAGAGAATTAGTCGCTGATTTCGAAGTTTAGCATTGGAAGGAGAATTCTCATTTACCTGTGAGCAGACTGCTGTATTTTCTCTATACATGTACATGAGTGTGTGTGTGTGTGTGTGTGTGTAGGTCTCTTACTAACTCATGCACGTATTTATTCATTAATTCAACAAATATTTATTAAGTGCCAGACACTATTTTAGCTTTTGGAGTTGCAGGGAAAAAAGCTAAGTCCCTACCCCTTAGAGCTGGAATTCCTGTGAAGAGACAGTGAGTAAACAAGCACACAAGTACAGCACAGGTGACATGGTAACAGGTTCAATCAAGGGAAGCAAAGCCGGGTGAGGAGAGTGGAGAGTACCGGGCTGTTGGGTGTGGGTGGGCTGCTTATTTATTTAGGAAAGCCAAGGAAGGCCTCTGTGAGATAGCATTGGGTCAGAGACCTGAAAACAGGGTCGGACATGCACAGAACTCTAGAGGAAGTGGGCTCCAGGCAGCAAAAAGAGCAAGTGCAAAGGTCCTGAGGCAGGAGCATGTTTGGTGTGTCAGAAAACTACAAAGAGGTTCCACAGCTGGAATGAAGTGAGTGTGAGCAGAGTGGGGAAGAACAATCCACATAAATGGACAAGCAGGGTCTTCACAATTCCATTGGTTAAGTCCCCTTTTTATTCTTCCCTTCACCATTCCTCTACCATCATCCCCCAGTGCAACTCCTACCACTAACTCAGAATGTGTCCTTCCAGAATGTTCCCTTTCCTCATAGAATTATATTCAGATATACGTATTCAGACACTTAAGTGTTGTGTTCTGTCTTGGCTTCATAAAAATGAGAATCCTATTATTCACGCCTTTCTGCATATTGCACTTCTCACTTAACCACGTCAACAATATTTTTCACATGTGCATGTCAGATGACAGAGCTTTAACTTATCATTTTCAAAGATGATGTGAAATTCCATGAATTGAAGATATTCCATTTTATGCACCCTTCTCCTATTGATGGACATTGTTTCTTTGTAGCATTTTTTTTTTTTGCTACTATTCCAGCAAATATCTTGAATATATATCCTTAGATACTAATGGCTTTATTTTGATGAAATATATTCATTAGAATGGGAGTGATGGGGTAAGTATAGGTTTACTAATAGATATTGGAACCTTTAAAACAAAAAGATTATAACAGTTTACAATTTGCTTTGGAATGTGTGAGAGTAGCTTCTCCTCACATCCCTGCATCAACAAGTGTTATTTTTACCTAAATGATGTGTATAAAAGGTAAGCCTGCCAATATTATCATTTAAATTTTTCTGAAGGCTAAGGCTCTTATATTCTTTTTTTTTTTTTTATTGAAACAATAGATTATACATATTTGTGGGGTACAGAGTTGACTATCAGTATTTGTTTACAATATGTGATGATCAAGTCAGGATATCTGGCATATTCATCGTTACGAAACGTACTCATTCTTTGTGTCCATTAACCAATTTCTCCCTAATGCCCCTACCCCTTTCCTCCCTCCAATAACCACAGTTCTGTTCTCTCCTTCTGAATGTTCAAAGTATGATTCTGTGTTGTTTGTTTCTTTCATTCTCTTTCTTACCTTCTTTCTTTCTCCCTTCCTTCCTTCCTTTCTTATTTTTAGCTCCCACATATGAGTGAGGACATGTGGTATTTCTCTTTCTATGTTTGGCTTATTTCACCTGGCATAATTTTCTCTAAGTTCATCCATATTGCTGTGAATGGCAGAATTTCATTCTTTTTTATGGCAGAGTAGTATTCCATTGTGTATATATACCACATTTTCCTTATCCAGTCAACCGTCAATGGACATTTAGATGATTCCATGCCTTGGCTATTGTAGACAGCTCTGCAATAGACATGGGAGTGCAGGTTTCTCTTTGATATCATGATTTCCATTCCTTTGGGTATATAACCAGCAGTAAGATTGTTGGATCATATGGTAGTTCTGTCTGTAGCTGAGAAACCTCCATACCGTTTTCTGTGACGCCTTTTTTCTCTGTGTAACAGATACGAAGAAAAAAATTACATGAATACTTAGCATTATGTATGCATTGAGGTCCGGATGGACTGCACTTCAGTAATTTCCCCATTAGTAGGGGCAGAACTGAATGTGTCAGCTGCTTCCAAAGTTAGCCTCTCCCTTTTATTGTAAAGACAAGGAAGTTTTACAAGAAAATTCAGTTGACTTAACCATTACAAAGACACAAGGATGTCGGCAGAATTATGGCTAACAAATGGAAAGCTAGTAACATCATTGAAATAAGCAAAGTGATATTCCATAATGCAATTTGCAAAAGATTAAGTTGATCCACCAACAAGAGCTTGTTCTTAGTTAATACTGTGTTTTCTTACAGCAGTTTCCTCAGTATTTTTACATAACAATAAGGCAACTTTCCTAACATATCAATTAGTAGGTTAACCAAGGACTTGAGCCAACAACTTTGCTGTGCTACAGAGACTTTAGCCTGAGGAATGTTTCCTGTCTTTTGCAAGGTTAACATTTCTACATGTAATTTTTAAAAGTTAGGTTAAATCGGAAATTACAGGGCTTTGGCAACTAGGCCCTGTGAAACACATTTGCTTTATAAATGTCAGTATACTCCACAGTTTTCCATAACGACTATACTAATTTACAGTCCCACCAACAGTTAGAAGGGTTCCCATTTCTCTTCATCCTCACTAGCATTTGTCATTCTCTGTCTTTTTATAATAGCCAGTCTAACCGGGGTGAGATGATATCTCAATGTGATTTTGTCTTGAATTTCCCTGATGATTAGTGATGTTGAGCATTTTTTTTCATGTACCTGTTGGCCATTTGTATGTCTTCCTTAGAAAAATGTCTATTCAGCTCCTTTGCCCATTTTTTAATCAGATTATTTGGATTTTTACCATTAAGTTCTTTGAGTTCCCCATATGTTCAGGAAATTAAATCTTTGTTTGATTTATAATTTGCAAATATTTTCTCCATTCTGTAGGTTGTCTTGTCACTCTGTGGATTGTTTCCTTTGCTGTGCAGAAGCTTTTTGGTTTGATATAATTCCATTTGTTTATTTTTTCCTTTGTTGCCCTTGCTTCTGGGGTCTTATTTATAAGGTCTTTGCCCAGCCCTATATCCTGAAGTGTTTCCCCTATGTTTCCTTCTAGGAGTTTTAAGTTTCAGGTCTTATATTTAAGTCTTTAATTCATTTTGAGATGATTTGGTATATCGTGAGAGGTACGGGTCTAATTTCATTTTTGTATGTACGGATGTCCGGTTTTCCCAGCACCATTTATTGAAGAGGCTGTCCTTTCTCCAGTGTATTTTCTTGGTGCCTTTGGCAAAGATCAGTTGGCTGTAAGTACGTGGATTGATTTCTGGGCTCTCCATTCTGTTCCATTAGTCCAAGAAGACACTTAGTATTCTTATTGGCCATTTTTAGATTTGTTGTTCTATGAAATTGCTATTGCATAATCTTTATTCTCTTTTCCATTGAATCATTCATTGTTTTCTGAACAATTTTTCAGAGGACTTTATTTTAAATAAATTAACCCTTCTTACTCATCTTTATTCCCATTTTCTTCAAAATATATTAGTAATTTTATATAATAACAAATGAACTAAATATTATATTATGGTAGTTTGCCATGTAAAAAGATTTTTAATCAAATAATTTTATTTCTTTTATAACTCCTGGATTTTCTGTCTTTATTAAGAAGTTTTTCTCCTTACCCCTATATTTTACATGTAGTCTCAGTCTCACATTTCCTTATGAGCTGCAATTTTTTTTCACTGAAGTATTTAATACATCTGGAATTTGCTTTTCTATGGGGGGTAAGATAGGAATTTAATTTTATTGTCTTACAGATGATCAGACTGCTGTGTCAGCACCATTTATTAAATAATACTCTTTTTTTCACCAATCTTACCAAATGTTCTGTGTTATCTTCTCTTACATTCTGAGATTTTTTTGGATCTCTATTCTGTTCCACCATGCTATTTCATCCTGGCTCTATAGTGTTCTAATATTTGGTTAAAATCAGTCCTCCCTCATTCTTCTTTTGTTCTACTTTGCTTGTTAATTCTTCTAAAAGTGTTCTTTCTTATGAATTTGAAGATAATTTTATCCAACTCCATTAAAACATTTTCCCATTAAAAGGCCAATTGTAATTTAAACTTACATATATTACTTTTTGGAAAACTGACATTTAAATTACCTCAATTCTTTCCACCCTAGAATACTGTGTGATTCAGGTGCCTGAGCTCAGTTCCTGCTCCTTGGTAACTTACCAGGCCCAGTGGCTTTCATATTAAATTTATCTCTATCAGTAGAATATTCTTTTCCCTATTGTGAATAAAACATTTTTTTATATTTTTTTTTCCAAATTCTAATTCTTAATAAGAATCCCTGTTAATATTTTTAAATAAATGTTTAATATCTATTGATGTAATCATAATGTTTTGGACCTGTAGTTCTTACATAAAAAGAATATATCCATAGATTCCCTGATATGAAAATATTCTCCCTAGAATAAACCTCATTGAATTTAGAATATTATACATTTGGTTATTTGGGGATTCTGCTTCTACATATTTTATTTCCAAATTTTCACATCTAATTCATGTATAAATGGGTTTACTGATATTGTTTTTCAATATCTTTATCAGGTTTAGACACTAAAGTTAGGATAGGGAGATTTTTTTTTTTCCCATAATCTCAAATTATTTAATAATGTTGGAATGCTTTGTGGTTAGACCAAATTCAACTTTAAGCATATCTAAAGTTTTTTCAAAGATAGAATATTAATTACTTTTCCAATCACTTGTTTGGTAACTTGTCTAAGTTTTATATTTTTTGGTTCCATTATGAAAAATCATATTTTGCTTGGTAATCACCTAATTCTAATATCAAACCTTTTTGTAATAGGGTTAAATATATTATTCACTTATAATGCTTTGGTCCTTTATAATTCCTTCTTCATTTTTAGTATTTTTATTTTTGTTCTTTCCTTTTTTTAATCAAACTTATAAGTGATTCATGTACTCATTCCCCCCCCCCCAAAACCTGCTTTCTTGGCTTTCTAATCAAGTAATTTCAGCTTTTATATTGATTAATTCCTTCATCATGGCTTTTGATTTGTTTTGTTGGATATTTTTTGAAATTTTTAAACAAACTTTTTTCATTTTTTTCTCTTTATTCTTCAATTAAGAATATAATTTTTTTGAGTAGAGCTTTTGATATTCTGTAGATTTTATTTCTTTATTCAAATGGGGGTAAAATTTACATACAGTAAAGTGCCTAGATAAGTGTTTTTAGTTCAATATGTTTTGACAATGTAGACACCCATACAACACCACCCAAAATAGGAGATAAAGTGCTAAAATTCCCCAGAAAGATTCCCTTACCCTTCCCAGCCAATCCCTCACTCCACCTCACCAGGTGCAAACACTTTTTTGATTTTTGTCACCATAGATTAGTTTTGCAAGTTTTAGAATTCATATAAACAATTTCGCACAGAATATACTTGTTCCTGGCTTCTTCTGCTCAGTATCGTTTTTACAATTCATCTGTGTTGCTGCCTGTGTCAACACTTCCCAGCCTTTACCAATGAATACTAGTCCATTGTGTGAATATACCTCAGTTTGTTTCTCCATTGACGTATTAGATATATTCGATTTGCTAATATTGTATCTACGTTCGTGAGGGATATTGTTTCATAATTTCCATTCCTTATGTCTTTGTCAGGTTTGAGTATTGAGGTTATACTGCTCTTACAAAACAAATTTGGAAGTTTTCCCTTCTCCTTTATTTTTTGAAAGAGTATGTGTAGTATTAGTATTATTTCTTCCTTGATGAAACACACCAGTGAAGCTTCCTGAGACTGGAGTTTTCTTTGTGGATAGAGTTTTAATCACAAATAGAATTTCTTTCATAACTTTGGGTTGTTTAAATTTCTGGTGTCTTCATAAGTCTTTTTCCGTCAGTGAAGTTATTGGCATAAAGTTATTAATAGCGTATTTTTAATGATAGCCCCTTTTTTATCATTGATGTTAGTAATGTGTTATCTTTTTTATCAGTCTTATTATAAGTTTATCACTTTTATTAATCTTTTAACAAACTTTTAACTTTGTTGCTTGTTCTCTATTGTTTATGTTTCATTTCACTGGTTTCTGCTTTTATATTTGTTTTTTTCTTCTACAAACTTTAGATGTAATTTGTTGTCCTATCACCATTTTGAATATGAAAGCTTAGAAAATTGATTTTAAACATTCTTTATTCTCTAAAATAAACAATTAAAGCTATATATTTCCTGTAAACATTTTTCAGTGGCATCTCACAAATCTTAATATGTTGTGTTTTTATCATCATATGTTTGAAAATAGCGTCTCTTTTCCCCTGTGATTTCACCTTTGATACAAGGATCATTTAGGATCTGGTTGTTAAATTCCCAAATATTTAGGAATTCTTCAGACATGTTTTTGCCACTAATTTCTAATTTAATAGCATTGTGGCACTGTAAAATGTCAGTCCTTTGATATTTATTGAGGCTTGTCTGTGGCTTAGCAGATGACCTCTCATCCATTTTTATCAGCATTTTATTTGTGCTTGAAAAGAGTGAATATCCCATAGTAGTTGGTTTTATTGTTCTAAAATGTCAATTAGTCAAGTTTGTTCAGAATGTAATTGAAATTATTCATATATTCTATGTGCTTACTACTTTTTTGTGAACTTCATCTATACATTACTCAGAAAACAGGTATTAAAATGTATTCTTATGATTATAGGTCTGTCAGTTTCTTCCTCTGATTCTTTCAAATTTTGTTTTATATATTTTGAAGATCTGTTATAGATGCATACATATTTAGGATGTCTTCTTAATAAGGTGTTCTTTGTATCATTATAGCATGTTCCACTTTATTTCTAGAGATGGCAGTTGTCTTGAAATCTACTTTGTATGATACTGATTTAGCCAGACAAGTGTTATTGCACTTAGCATTTGTGTGGCTTGTATGACCAAGGAACTGAATTTTTTATTTCATTTTATTTTAATTAATTGAAATGTAAATATGAATAGCCACATGTGGCTAGTGTATCAGACTTTAGAGATTACAATATGCATCTTTAAGTTACCACAGTGTCTTTTTTTTTTTTTTTTTTGGCAGCTGACCAGTATGGGGATCCAACAGTTTACTTTTTAAAGTATATTTACGCGTGAAGAATGTAAGGAATTTACAAACATATAATTCCATTTATCCCTTTCTTGCCCATAACGCTCTTATTTTACTTCTATGTATGCTACAATACATTATATGCATCATTAGCCAGATAGAAAATTATAGTATTAACTTAGTTAATAATGGCTGAGTAACTCCTAAATGATGTTTGTTTAAGCAATGGAACACAGCCCAAAGCTATATAATGATAAAGAGATCTATCCAGCAAGAAAAAATAACAATCATAAATATGTATGCACCCAACATTGGAGCAGCCAGATATATAAAGCAAACATTATTAGACCTAAAGAAAGAGATAGACACCAATACCGTAATAGGAGAAGACCTGAAAACCCCACTCTCCACGTTGGGCAGATCATCTAGGCAAAAAATCAACAGAGAAACACAAGGTCTAAACAACACTTTAGACCAATTGGACTTGGCAGACATCTGTAGAACATCTCATCCAACAACCTCAGAATATACATTCTTCTCATCTGCACATGGAAAATTCTCTGGGATAGAACATGTTAGATCACAAATCAAGTCTCAACATATTCCTAAAAATTGGAATCATTTCACATATTTTTTCAAACCGCAAAGGATTAAAACTAGCAATCAATAACAGACAAAACTCTGGAAACTGTACTAATAAAACAGTAAGATGGTTTTTCAAGAAGATAAATAAAATTGGCAAGCCACTAGCTAGACTAACTAAAAAAAGAAGAGAGAAGATACAGCAAAAATTAGAAATGAAAAAGGAGATGTTAAAACTGATACCTTGGAAATACAAGGAATTATTAGAGACTATTATAAACAACTATATGCCAACAAATTTGAAAATCTGGTAGAAATGGATAAATTTCTGGACACACAAACTACCAAGACTGAACCAAGAAGAAATACAAAACCTGAATAGACCAGTAACAATCAAAGAAATGGAAGCTGTAATCAGCAATCTCCTAGAAAAGAAAAGTCCAGGACTGGATGGCCTCACTGCAGAATTCTTCCAAACCTTTAAAGAAGAATTAATACCAATTCACTGCAAACTATTCCAAAAAATTGAAACAGAGGCCATTCTCTCAAACTCATTCTTTAAGGCAAACATCACCCTGATACCAAAACCAGACAAATGTACAACATAAAAAAGAAAACTACAGGCCAATATCTTTGATGAATATAGATGCAAAAATCCTCAATAAAATATTAGCTAATGAATATAGGAACACATACACAAGATTATACACCATGATCAAGTGGGATTCATCCCAGAGATGCAAGAATGGTTCAACATAGGGAAGTCAATAAATGTGATACACCACCTCAACAGAATCAAAGACAAAAACCACATGATTATCTCACTAGACAATGAAAAAGCATTTGACAAGATTCAACATCCCGTCATGATAAAGATTCTCAACAAATTAGGTATAGAAGGAAAATATCTCAACACAATTAAAGCTATATATGACAAATCCACTGCCAATATCATCCTGAATGGTGAAAAGTTGAAAGCTTTTTCCTTAAGAACAGGAACAAGACAAGGATGCCCACTCTCACCACTCCTATTCAACATAGTATTGGAAGTACTAGCCAGAGCAATCAGGGAAGAGAAAGAAGTAAAGAGCATCCAGATTACAAAAAATGAAGTCAAATTGTCCCTGTTTGCAGATGATATGATCTTATTTATAGAACAGCCTAAAAACTCTGCAAAAAGCCTCTTAGACTTGACAAATAATTTCAGTAAAATTGCAGGATACAAAATCAACATGAAAAAATCAGTAGCATTTTTATACTCCAACAATGAATTAGCATAATTGAAATCAAGAAAGCTAGCCCATTTACAATAGTTACCAAAAAAAAAAAAAAATACTTAGGAATAAATTTAACCAAAGATGTGAAAAATATCTATGACAAGAACTACAAATCACTGTTGAGAGAAATTAAAGAGGACACAAAAAAGATGGAAAGATATCCCGTGCTCTTGGATTGGAAGAATTAACATTGTGAAAATGTCCATACTACCCAAAATGATTTACAGATTAAATGCAATCCCTATCAAAATACCAATGATGTCCTTCACAGAAATGGAAAAAACAATCCTAACATTCATATGGAACAACAAAAGACCCTGAATAGCTAAAGCAATCCTGAGCAGAATAAAAAATAAAGCCAGAGGCAGAACACTACCTGACTTTAAACTATACTACAAAGCTATAGTATCCAAAACAGAATGGTACTGTCATAAAAACAGACACATGGACCAATGGTACACAATAGATAACCCAGAAATCAGCCCATACACCTACAGCCATCTGATCTTTGACAAAGGGACCGAGAACAGACACTGAGGAAGAGACCACCTCTTCAATAAATGGTGCTGGGAAAATTGGACATCCATGTGTAGAAGAATGAAACTAGACCCATACCTCTTGCCACATACCAAAATCAACTCAAAATGGATTAAAATATTAAATATATGTACTGAAACTGTAAAACTCCTAAAAGAAAACATAGGGGAAACACTTTAGGAAGTAGGAGTAGGCATAGACTTTATGAATAGACCCCAAAAGCACAGGCAACCAAAGGAAAAATAAATAAATGGAAAAAAAAAAAAAGGAAAAATAAATAAATGGGATTATATCAAACTAAAAAACTTCTGCACAGCAAAAGAAACCATAGAGTGAAAAGACAACCAACAGAGTGAAAGAAAATATTTGCAAAATATGCATCTGACAAAGGATTAATATCCAGAATACAAAAGGAACTCAACCTAATAGTAAAAAAAAAACAAGTAACCCAATTAAAAACTGGTTGGAGGAGCTGAATAGGCATTTCTCAAAGGAAGTTGTACAAATGGCCAACAGACCAACAGACACATGAAAAAATGCTCAACATCACTCAGCATTCTGGAAATGCAAATCAAAGCCACACTGAGATGTCATCTCAGCCCAGTTAGACTGGCTGTTATCAAAAAGACAGAGAATGACAAATGCTGGTGGGGAGGTAGGGGAACCCACCTACACTGCTGGTGGGACTGTAAAGTGGTGCAGCCTTTATGGAGGTTCCTCACCCAACTAGAGATAGAACTGCCATATGACCCAACAATCCCACTGCTGCATATATACTCAAAGGAATAGAAATCATCACGTCATACTCCCATGTTTATTGTAACTCTATTTACAATAGCCAACAGTTAGAACCAATCTAAATGCCCATCGTCAGATGACTAGATAAGGAAAATGTGGTGTATTTATACATGGGATACTGCTCTGCCATAAAAAAGAATGAAATACTGCCATTTGTAGTGACATGGATGAACTTGGAGAAAATTATGTTAAGTGAAATAAACCAGGCACAGAAAGAGAAATACTGCATGCCCTCACTTATATGTGGGAGCTAATAAACAAAGAAAGAGAAAGGAAAGGAAAGGAAAATATATGTAGCAATCAGTGGAATACGTTGGAGTTTTTAACAGGAGAGAACAGAACTGAGGTTGCCCAGGATGGAAAAGCAGGAGAGGGAGGTGTGGAAAGGAGGAATTGGTAAAGGGCCATGAAAATCGATCATATTGTATAATGAGGAATATTCTAATTATCCTGATTTGAACATCACATATTGCACCCTGGGATTGATATGCAATGCTGTACCTTACAGATATGCACAACCAACTATGTTCCAATAAAAATGTTTCAAAATAAAAAAATACAAAAATTTTTCTATAATGTGACTATCACTTACACGATAAAAAATTTTGCAAATAATAAAAAAGCACTGGGACCTCCATAGTGCTTGGCTTTCCAACCTGCAGACTCATTTTCTCTCCCACAGTAGCTCTTCTTTGAGGGCAAGAGCTAAACCACATCCACTTCTCTTCCATCCTGTAGTGAGATCTTAGAAATTCATGCCCAGAGTAGGGAATCCAGAGGGGATGTGCAGGGAGGTGCTCGGTACATGTTTGCTGATTTAATTCATCCACGTTTTAGTCATTTCAAAGGCTGTGACTACATCTATGCATCACTAATAGGGGACTCAGTTAAGAAAATTAAATAAAATGATATAAATTATTAAATTAGCACAAGACAGACATTACTATTCCCTCCATAAGAGCTGCAACCATAAGCAGTCATTCTTCATTCCTTCGTCTAGTTCTGTTTATGTTATATGAACTCAGCCTGCATCCCCTATTGCCCAATGATGTGCTTTTTGCCTGGCTAAAGTTTTAATCCAAGTTGTCGGTACCCTGTGTAAATGACTCAAAGTGAAACACACACACACACACACACACACACACACACATGCTGACAATTTGCATACATTTCTCCATAATTGTTAGATCAGAGACTTGTAGGCTAAATCTGGCCCGCTATCTACTTTTGTATTGCCCACAAGCTAAGAATGGTATTTACCTTTTTAAATGGTTACATTTCAAATAATTACATAATATCTTCCATTTTGCCTCTTAGCTCACAAAGCCTAAAATATTTATCTGGCCCTTTATGGATAATGTTTGTCAACCCCTGGATTAGCTGATTTTTAACATTACACCTTTAAGAAAGAGTTTACTGGAAAACATATAGTAATATGCCTCAGTGGACCTTCAAGATTTTGAAACTATGGACCTCTTTGTAACTTGCCCTTTAATGGATCTGTGGTAATCCATTTTTTTAATTAATTTATTATTATTATTATTATTTACATTCTAAGATGTGTGGAGCAGTTGGGGAGATGGGCAGGGGAGGGGGATAGGGTGTTCGGGACCTGTGCACCACACTCATTCTAGCAGGGAGCCCAGGGGGCTTCCAGTGGCAGCTAGGTCGTGGCTTGGCTGGATGTGGACTTTGCGGCGGGGAGGCAAGGCTGAGGCCCTGTGATCCCTCCTAACCCAGAAACCTGGGGCACTTTTAGCAGTGGCTTGGTGGTCATTGCTGAGTTGGATGTGGACATGGGGGGGCGTGGCTGAGGTCCTCAGTCCCCCACCACCCTGGCTCAGGAGCCCAGGACCCTTCCAGCAGTGGCCTGATGGTCCTCACTGGGCTGGATGTGGAGGTCCGGGGGTTGTGGCTGAGGCCCTCAGCATCTCCTCACCTCAGCTTGGGAGTCTGAGGGGCTTCTGGTCCTTCTAGGGTTTGTAGGTGTTCTTTGGTGGTGTTAGACCTTTACTGGTTAAGATCAGAACTTTGATCTGTGGTTTTTTGTTTTTTCTTTCAGTTCTGTGTTGGATTATTCACTGTTTCCACCACTTAAATTCTGCACTGAAACTAATTTGTTGTCTTTTGCTTACTTTTAAAATGGGGGAACTTTCTGTGGGGACCAGCACTTGAGCCCTATACTTGAGCTAAATGGCTGCTTTGCTGATGATTCCCTGGGGAAGGCTTTTGTGCAGCTCAGGTTTTAACCATTGACTTTGTAGGTACTTCCAGGTCTCATGAGGTCTGGTACCCAAGGGTTGTGTAGAAACTCTGGTCTGGGCCTGAGTCTTTTCAACAAACTGCACCCCCTGCGGTTCTATATTCCTGACCAGTCTCCTCTGAGTGGTCCTGTGCTGGCTGGAGGGCAGATCAGCTGTCCTTGCTGAGCCCCAGTGTTCCCCTGTGGGCCCGTCTCCCCGACCACCTGTACTCCAAACACCTCCCATGGGACGGGCCATGCACTGGTCCATTGCAGTGACTCACTGGCTTCTGAGTGGCCCCTTTTCTCAGTTGTCTGGGGCCCCTCACTCCAACGTGGGTCCACGGGAATCCTGTTAGTGGTCTTGCTGACCTGGGGGCCACCAAGGCCTTCCTCCCGCCTGCAGTCTCCAAGCAACTTCATACAAAGGGCATGGCTACACTTTTTCCAGCTCCTGCTCCTTGAGCTCACGGGCCAGCCTTGAAATGGTCGGGCTTGAAACTGTAGGCATGATCCTTTGTTTCTCTCATCATAACTTCTCCTGCCTTCCTGAACTCCGTAGGTCTCTGCTCCTCTTCCCCCAAGCTCTAGCAGCCCCAGCTTGGCAGTTTGTTGCTTTTTAATAGTTGTAAATTGGTTGATTGTGGGAGGTGATGCTAGGTACCATCTGTCCCACCATCTTGATCAGAAGTCTATCGCACATTTTTTTTCAATTAGGTATCAAACATTCAGGACTTTTTTAATAGGAGATTTTACAAAGCTATATCCCTTCGCCACCCTCTGCTCAAACACTGGCCCTGCACTGAAATAGAGCTCCCTACACCCTCATAACCTACACTATCTGCTTCTGTAGAGTTGCTTGCTTAACCTAAGTAACTCCATTTTACCCCGTCTGACCTGCAGACTACCCCCCCTGCATGAGAAACCAGTGACCTTATCATAGAAATAAAAACAATTGCATAGAAACAGGAGCTATACATGGTGAATTATTACATGGGAACAGGAACCATACACAATGAAAAGTTGTATGCGTGACTGCTCGAATGGCTCATTCTCGGCCTCTGTGACCTAGCTCCCTAGCTTGCTTTGTGCACCTGGACAAACCTGTGTGCCAATGGGATGTAGTTTTTGTCTTTTAAAACCCCACAAGACCAAAGCCTGAGGCTGCTCTTCCTTGGCTGCACCTTGGGAGATGGACACTGGCCAGCTGGAGTGAATAAACTGCCCTTTTCTGCACGAGTGGCATGTAAGTGCATTTCTTGTGGGAGGGGGCCTCACAGCAGCACTCCGGTTCACACTGCACACAGAGAGCATCGGTGGGCTGTGGGTGGTCTAGACACTTCAGCCTGAGCCCTGCGGTCTGAGTTCCTGCCCAGGCCCTGCAAAGAGCAACCCTGCAGCCCAACACAGTCACCTCCTGGCAAGGGCTTTAGGCCTTTAAAGATGGGCAAGAATTTGTTTTGCATTCAAGTGTCTGCTTGACACCAACCCTTGTCCTTTGGTGTCATGGATAAATAGAAGACATTTTCCAAGATAAAAATCCACACTGTGAGGAAGCCACAAGAGGACAGAATGTCTGTCCAGCAGTCCCCAGGCAACACTCTCCTGTAAGAAGCAGGGAGAGATGTGGCTGGAAGAAAAGCAAGCACAGGGTCCTCCAGAGCCATGTGCAGGGCAGAGAAACACCCAAGACAGAGTCTAAAGAGCTGAGTCACTAACTTAAGTCCTGTTCCTTTCACTATTCCAGCTGTGCACCTGGCTCTTTCATCTTCTGCCAAATGTTGGAGACGTTTGAGACAAATTTATTTTCCCAACTCTGTCACTCTTCCTGTGCTTTTTTCACATGTGAGGGCTCTTGCAAAACAGCTCCAGAGCCCAAACCAGATCATCCAAACCGGATAAGCATTTTGTCAAATAGAAACATATGTTTTCTCAGTAGAATTTTTTTATGTGCCATGAACAGTAAATGCCTGCCATTTGGATGTTGCCCTAGTCAGATTAAATAGAAGAAAAGTAACCACAAAACTCCCTCTACATTAGTTTGTTTTTCTCTTGTCTGCATGATGGAGTTTATACAGTCAAGCAGGGGTGACTGGAGGATCAGAGGGAGATGAGAGGACAAGGGCACGCACTCACGCCATGCTGGGCGGTGTGCAGGTTCACAGGGATGTTAACAAGGTATGGAAGTGAGCAAGAACCAAAAATAATTGTGATGCAGGATAGGACCCTGGGGAGGGAAGAGCAAGGCGTGCTTGTGGTCAGCATGGACGGGCTAATAGTGGGGAGGGGATAGAGATACTGCAAGTCACGAATACACTACCTGGTTAAGAAGAAAAACAAAAAAATCTACACACTTCCAGAATCCATACAGTGAGATTCTTGATTCCAAAAAGAATGTGAAGAATGTGGAAGAAATTCAGAATAGAGGCATCAAATCACTGAAGTGCTGGCCAATTAACTTAGCTTAGCACTCGCTTCTGTCTCCAGGTTCATCTCCCCAACCACTGCTCAGTCTCCTTTGCAGCATTCTCTCAGTCAACATCTGAAGTCTTTCTTAAGTGATATAAAATACTTAATATGCATTCCAATCACATATTTAAAACATGCAATCATTATAGAAAATTCAGTAAACATAGAAATTATGAAGAAAATTTAAATCATCTCTAGCCTCACAAATAAAGATGACCATTCTTAATATTTTCTGAGTTTTATTTTAGCACAAACAGTCTCAGATTCCCATGACATCAAATATTGTTTGAAAACATACATATTTGGGCAAGGTATTCCTCTCAGTGTGTATGCCATGTTTTACTTAACTACTACCTTCAGATGATGTCAAAGAACAAAATTACAACAAATTTATTTAAAGGTCTCAAATGGCTTTATTGTGATTCTTGAATCAGGCAACAGATTATTCCATAAAGTAGGATAAATGTTACAATGAGCACAGCAGAAGAGGTTGATTTTGTAGAGAGAAAAAAGCTGAAGAAAGCAGAATCAAAGAACAAAAAGTAGATTGGTCATTTCAAAGTTATTTTCCTTGTGAGGTGGGGACAGGGAGACAGAACAATAGAAAAATAACTGATTGGTTAACATCAGGTTGCCTCAGGCTCTCTCTTCTGTGTAAAGATTAATGCAGAGGGAACTTCAGAATTAAACCGGCCAGTTGGGAAATTCACTGTTATCTCTTTCTCCTGACCTTCCCAAAGTCCAGACCACAACCTAAGTGATGTGGAACTAAGCAGGGGTGATGCCATTCTGGTTTTTTAGGTCTAGTCTGTTGGGGCCCAGTGTAGGAATTTAGTCCAAAACAATATCCCTCGATAATTTTTATTTAACAATAATTTCAGTTTTTCTCAAGCTGTTTTCACACATGCTACTGCTAAATCATGTATCTTACTTTCTGTTTTACCCACATGATTTCTGTCCCAATTATAAGGCTTCAATTTATGCCTGATAAATTTTATTGCACTTAAATATCTCCAGTCTGTCTCATATTTAAAATGGGGGGAAAAAGAAAGGAATGTTAATCTGTTTGCATGTTACTGAATTAGGCTCTTAAGTCCTAAAGTCATAGAAATGAACAACGTATCCAGCAGTAAAGCAAGCAGAACTTTATTAAAAGAGAAGATAGACTTATGCATAAGGGGGTAGCTACAGAGAAGCTAGTCTCCCGAGGGGAGCTGTCCGGGGTCTTTTATAGGGAAAGGAGTTAAGGGGTCCGGGCCACCGTCACTGGAGGTGGTCCATCCTGTTCTTCCTGGTTGTATCATAGGCACAGGCTCAGTCAAGGATTTGGTCCTTGCTCCTGCTCAGTAGGTCCAAGATGGTGGTGGTGTTCATCATTGTCACCCCAGGAGGGTCATTGTAGAGGTCACCTTGAAGTTTTGTGTGCATGTGGGAATTCCTAAAGGAATCTTAAGGTTAATCTGTAAGTTAATTTTTACAATTACAGTGAACAAGTCCTGAGGAGGGGCTTTGTGACTCAGTGAAAATCTACTCCCCTCTTATCTTAGTTTATTTTATCAGGATGGGCCATGGGGTAATCATGGGCTCCGAGGAGTCTCATGACTGAGGAGTGGAAAAGTAACAAAGTGTCCTCTGGAGGGAAAATGGAGTCAGTTTGGTTCACAGGCCTAGCCTGACTCTTCTCACACCCATTTCAAGGAAGAGTGGGGTTTGGGCACACACTCCAGAGCTCAGAGCTTCTTCTGAGGCTCTGTTGTCTTCCTCGTCATCTCCCTCATCCAACCTTTTGATAAACCCTCCTGAGAGTAATGCACATGGCCAAACCATCTTAGAGGCAACAGAAAGAAATTCATAAAATATGTAAGTATCATTTGAGTGAAGTTATATTTAGGTAAGCGATTACAAGGACAGGAAGAGTATCGAAAACTTAACAGTTTATAAATCTAACCAGGTTTCTAAGTGTAAACATTTCCCAACCTGGTTTTCCAAGAAGCTTTTGTTAAGCTTAACTTAGCTTTTTAATTGAAATAGTAACTATTCTCAATTAAAACTAAGAGTTTATATTTTCTGATCTTCATGTTTTCCACCCTTCTCCACCTGTGCTAATACTGTCATCCTTTTTTTTTCAGGATTACTCCTCTCTGCCTAGAGCATATCTATGGTCTTATTTTTCTCTTCAGCTCATAACCATGTTCAACTAACCGCTCACACACCTCAGCAGAACCAGTGCATGCGGCAGAGAAAGCAATGCAGTATAATTGTGCATGTTCAGCTAGTCTATGTGCTGTAGCCTATAACAAAAAAGAAAAATTTGTATCAACAATAAAAAAAGGTTATGATTAACTGTTGTGGCAAGTTTGTACAAGAAAATATGAATTTATTTTCAACTAAGACAAATTGTTTTCTAGACTCCCTTGGAATGAACTGTTCATCACTAGGGAACAGAAAGGAGTTCTTTTTTTTTACAGATTATTTATGCTGAAACTTAAGGTCATTTATTGCTATTTTAATTTTTTTTATTTTTTGAAGGCTGGCCAGTACAGGAATCCAAACCCTTGACCTTAGTGTTACAAGCCCATGCTCTAACCAGTTGAACTAACCTGCTAACCCATTTGCTGCTATTTTAAAATTTTTTAAATATAAGCAGAATTTTTTGTGTGTTACACAAACACTTGGTTATATCTTTAACACAAATGAAGAAAGTATAAGAGGTAAATATGAACATTAATTTCAGAAATCATCACAAGTAAGAAGAGAAAAAGAAATAGTGCTGATATGTATTAAAGGAAGCCAGATTATTTCACTCCAAAATATACTTCTTTGGCATATTTTGATATGGCTATTCAGAGAAACTGCAAGCACAAGAATATCCCTGAAAAGCAGCCTTTTGTGGAGGAGAGTTGCATCTGTAGAGAAAATAGAAGGAAGTTAACAGTGATGTAAACTGGCTTTCTCTGAAGACCCCCTTTTCTGATCTAGGAAAAGTTAACTCACCCACAGGCTGCTCTCTATTCCTTCTCAGGAATCACCTGAGGTGTCTTCATCTGCATGACAAGACAGCCTGTGCTTTCCTCCCTTCAAGTTCCCATAACCTGTGATGCCACCTCCCCCACAGCTCAGAGACACTTGGTCCCAGGCCATTGTCTTTTGGGATCATTCATTTACTCTGAAAATCACTTATTCCTATGCCACCACCTCCCCTCTCCCCAATAGAAAGGATGTTTAAGCATCAACCATCTGGCCCTCCTTTGAGTTTTTATATCTTGTATGACTCCTATGCACACATGTGCTTATAATCAATTTGTTATTCTCTCCTCTCAGTAACCTGTCTTTTGGTACAGGGGTATTGGCTGTGACCTTTTATAATGGGGAGAAAAGGGATAACCCTCTTTCCACTGTAAGACCGGCCCGAAAGTGCAAATCTTACTTGTTGGAAAGGCTCATCTCACAAAGACCAGGAGACAGAGATCACTGCAATCAAGCAAGAGGTTTTTATTCCAGCATGCTGGGGTCGCTCCGTCTTCAGGACAGAAGCGCCCCGATCTCTTAGCATAAGCACTTTTTATACAGTTTGGTAGGCAGACTTAGGCAACAGGATGGGTTGTACGCTGTCTATTGGCTACTTTAAGCAACCTTTAAAATCATTGGTGGCTTTTAGCTTTAGGCAGACAAAGGAGGGACTGAGGTATTGACCAACGGTCCACCCCCCCTCTTCCCTCCCTTGGTGTCCAAAGATAACGAACTGGTCATGCTATTCCTGGAATCGGGTGAGCATACTCCCTTACTGGAACTGGGTGTACTCTGCATGACCTCTGTGGGGACTTTCCAAGTTCTGTTTTAAAATGGCGGGGCATCTTAAAATGGTGTTGGTTACGCCAAGCTAACAGCAAGCATTCATACAGAAGCTAATTGTGTTTATTATAGCAAACATATTTCTGCACCACCCCTACTACACACACACACACACACACACACGTTTTTAAATTGTAAAGGAATGGAAAATCTTTTTATAGAAATAATAAAATCACCCAACTGAATGCAGTTAATTCAAAATGTAAATCATTCCATTTTCAAATTCTTTTCAAAATGTAGTCTTGGGCTTTTGATTTCAGAAATGGCAATTTAAGTAGATAGGATAAACCCTTTCACTGGAAATACCTAGAAAGGATTAATGAAGCATTTAACATATTCTGAAGAACACTGGAGAACTAACAGGTTGCTGAGGAATTATTGTACCCAAATCCAAGAGTAGGCAAGAACCTATAAAGGTAAATCTTATACTGTTAGGCATTTTGGGCTTCGGGGAATTTACCAATTTAAAAAAATTAGAAAACTGGAACACAATTTTAGGTAGATAGATAGATAGATAGACAAATGTAAGAAAATAATCTAAGTGATTCATTTTCAGAAATTACTTATCTGAGGATGTTTTAACTGATTAAGGCCCAGCCCAAAATTTGTCTGACTGGTCCAGCCCATTCCTGGAAGGTTGCTGAACAGATAGATCTTTCCTTGAGATGGTAATTAGTTAATAGCCCTAATTATTTTCTTCATTTTCTGGTGTTTATCCTTTCACAGAGCTTTAGTGCACCTTTTTCATGAGTTTGCCCTGAGCCCTCAGACAAAAAAATTTCTTACAAGGGGGTAATAAATCTTAGGCATTGTCTGGGAAGATTGTGCACCCCATAGTACTCAGCCAATGAGGAACAGGGGGAGGAACTTGCATTCTAGGGAATAAATTGCTTGCTAAAGCCCTTTTTGCATGCCTGCTTAGATATACAATCTTGCAAGACCATTATTAGAGTCTCACTTTGCTGTACCTCATGTCTCTGTGTCCATACTTTGGTATTGGATGGGTGAGGGCATTTCTCACAACAAATAAGAGGATAAAAACCAAAGGCTGGGTTTTTTTGCCAAAGAAAGAGACTTGGTAAAATGATCTTATTTTAAACAGGGATCCTGAAAGGCTACATCCTCAGATGAGGATAAATTCATAGATCTTCAGAACAGCTTCTTGACACGTTTGTAGTCTAGAAAATAAATCTCCAGTCGTAAATTTGGAATAAAGCAGTTTCACATGGTACACCTCTAATGCCTAGAAGAAACAAATGAAATTATCTCAGGAAGAGGATACTATAATCCTAACCTAAAGTGATTCCTACAACATTTTAAATTTCAATGACCAGCACACAGTCAAAGTAAACCAGGTGCACACATAAACAAGATACTGCAGACCAGTATTAGATGCAACAACAGATAGAAACAGACAACAACTTGAGATGTTGAAGTAATCACACACAAACTGTAAATAATATACTAAAATGTTAAAAGAATTTTTTAATTGAAATTTTAACATACTGCCAGAAACTAAAAAAGTGACATAGTAGACTTTGAAAGGCCCAAAGAGAAAAATCTAAAATAGAAAAATACAATAAACAAAATGTAGAACTCAGTAAATGGGTTCAATAAAAAATTCAACTCTTCTAAAAAGAAAATCATGAACTGAAAAATAGATCCAAAGGAACTATCCACAATTTATTCCAGATAGACAGAAACATAGAAAATGCACTTTTAAAAGATGAGAAATATAAAGAATGGGATGAGAAGTTATAATACACTTAATTAGTGTCCCAGCAACACAGGAGAAAAGGAATGGGGAAGAAACAATATTTGAAGATATATGGGCTGAAATTTTTACACAACTTACATAAAGCCTCATAAGTCAAGAAGCCAAACAGATCACAAGCAGGGTAAGTAATAATAAATTCCCATTGAGACATATTTTAGTGAAACTGGAGAAAACCAAGGAGAAACCACCTTAAAAGTAATCATAGAAAAAAAGACATATCACCTTCACACGAGCAAAAATTAGATGTTCCAGCACAGCTGGATTCTTGACAAGAGAAATGGAAGAAAGAAGACAGTAGAATAATTTTAATGTATCAAGATAATAGCCAGGGCCGGCCCCGTGGCTCACTTGGGAGAGTGCGGTGCTGGGAGCGCAGCAGCGCTCCCGCCGCGGGTTCGGATCCTATATAGGGATGGCCGGTTCACTCACTGGCTGAGCGCGGTCACAAAAAAACACCAAAAAATATATATGTATATAATAGCCAACTTAGAATTTAAACCCAACAAAGGAATCTTTTAAAAGTGAGGGTGAAATAGAAATTTTCAGACAAATGGAAACTGAGTTTTTGCCCAGGAGATCTACACCAAAGAGAATTATAAAGTCAAGTAAAATGATCCCAAATAAAACGTTAGAAATGCAAGAAATAAAGAAAAAGGAGGAGTGAGGTTCAAGATGATGACTAGAGGCACCCAGCTTTCATCTCTGACAAAAAGAATGTCCAAAACAACAAATGAATAATCACACGTTAAATAGAGTGTCTAAGCGAAAACACTGGAATTCAGCAGAATAGTGAAGAAAACCCCCTTAGGCTCAGAAACTTGGGATGACAACATAGAAAAATAGGTAAAGCACCCAGCTGGAATCAGCTGAGAGCCAGGAGAGACTACTTACTGTGGGGGAAAAGTAAGCAAAAAAAAAAATCACCAGAGGTTTACACTACCACCATGATCCCTGCAATCCTAACTACAAAAGAGCTGCACAGCCCTTGCAGGCAATGAGTCTAGTAAAGGGAGCTTCTTGGAACCCATGTGACTGCATTACTTCATAGAGGGCATTCATGATAAGCCCTCCATCCCCTGAACCCAGGCTGCCACGGGATATTACCATTTTGAAAATGGAGGGGACCCTATAATCCTACATCTCCACATCCCTAAAGACTTCTGATCACACCATGACTCTGGCACCTGAAACCACACAGTGTCCTGTACCCCAGGAACAAGCAGCCCAGCACAGTGCAGAGGCCATCCTCAGGTAAAAGGAGCCACTGCTTCTACTTTCTGGAGGCTGAGAGCCGACAGATCAGGGCCTTCTGCTGCTGCCAGTGGCTCTGCTCTCTTCAGTGGAATGCCCATGTGCCTCTGTCAAGGGCACTGAGTCCCATCTGTAGCTCCAGTGAACCCATCTAGAGCCATCTACATCAGCTGAGTATCTGCAGAGCACTCAAGCATCTATCCTGGGGGTACAGGGTCCTGCCCATGACCCCAGAAACCTCACCCAGAGCCATGCAGTCCAACTGAGGAGCTTCAGAGCACCCCAGAATCTCTGTTATGTGCATAGGGTACTACCCATGACCCTAGCAACATTGCCCATAGCAACCCACTCTGACAGTGGAGATGCAGAGTGCACCAGAATCACTTTTGGGGGTGCTGGGTCCCATCCACAGCCCCAGCAACCTTGCCCAGAGTGGCCACCTCCAGATGAGGAACTTCAGAGTGCCCCACCATCTCTTTGGGGTCCAAGATCCTGGCTGAGGCCCCAGCAACCCCATCTAGGGATCCCAACTCCAACTGAGTACTAAAGAGCTCACCAGCATCTCTCCTGGAGGCATAGGATCCCACTCAAAGACCCAATTTTCCCACCCAGAATCACTCACTTCAGCTAAGGAGATGCAGAGCACCCCTGAGCCTCTCTTGGGAGGCACAGCATCCTGGCTGCTGCACCAGAGAGCCTGCACATGGTATCTCACTCCATCTGAAGAGGTATAGACCTCACCAATACTTCTACTAGGGGCTCAAGATCTTGTCAGTGACACCTTAGGCCCTGTCCAGTGTTTCCTATTCCAGCTGAGGAACTGCAGCACACCCAGGCACCTTTCCTGGGAGTCTAAGTTCCCATCCACAACCTCAACAAACCCCCCCGCACAGTTGGCCATACCAGCTGAGAAGATGCAGTGCTTCTACCAGGAGTTCAACCAATTTCCTCATCAACATTGCCCCCTTTAGCAGAGGAACAGCTGACTGCCACAGTACCTACCTTGGAACCCTGAAGTTCCAATGGTTACCCCAGTGAGCCCTTTCAGTGTGGTCCACTTCAGCTGAGAAATCACTGAGCACACTAGCACATCTCCCAGGGGCTCAAGATTCTACTTGTTGTCTCAGCAACACCACTCAGTGTCACCTACACCAACAAGGAGCTGCTGAGCACCCTAGCACCTAGGCCACAGAGGCAGTCACAGACAATTTTGATGCAGAAAACAGTAGAAGAAATTACATGAAGTTTACAGTACTCCACTCATCCAGAACCAAAACCAAAACACCCTATCTGACTCATAGTAAAGAAGACATTTACAGGAAAGGGTCTCTCCCTTTAAAAGCTACTCAAGAAAATTAGAAATGACTGTTTCACCAGATGCCCAGACATCAACATAGAAATATGAGAAATGTGAAAAAACAAGGAAATGTGACACCTCCAAAGGAACCCAATTCTCCTGTACCAGACCTCAAAGAAATGGAAATCTATGAAATGCCTGAAAAAGAATTCCAAATAATTATCTTAAGGAAATTTAGTGAGATGAAAGAGAATGCAGATATACAACACAACAAAATTAGAAAAACAATTCATTTTAAGAAGGAGAAATTCAACAAAGATATAGATATCATAAAAAAGAAACAAGCAGAAATCTTGTAACTGAAGAATTCATTAAATGAAATTTTAAAATACAACTGAGAGCTTAAGCAACAGTCTACATCAGCAGAAGAAAAAATTTCTAAATTCGAAGATGGGTCTTTTGAAATAAGCCAGTCAAGCTAAAACCAAAAGGAAAAAATAATAATAGAAAAGAATGAAAAAAGCCTGCAACATCTATGGGACAACTTTAGGTGTACAAATTTAAGTATTACAGGTGTTCCAGAAGAAGGAGAGAAAGAAAAAGGCATAAAAAGTCTATTTAACAAAATAATAGCTAAAATCTTCCCAAGTATTGGGAGAAATATGGACTTCCACATCCAAGAAGCTCAAAGATCCCCAACAGATTTAATCCAAAAAGTCATCCTGAGAAACATTGTAATCAAATTGTCAAAAATCAAAGAGAGAAAAACAAATTATTTTTGGCAGCTGGCTGTTATAGGGATCCAAACCTGTAATGTTAGTGTTACTAGCACCATGCTCTCTCAAGTGAGTTAACTGGCCAGCAATTACAGAGAGATAATTCCAAAAACAGCAAGATGAAAGTGTAAAGTTACCTATAAAGGAATACCCATCACACCAACAGAAGGTTTCTCAACAGAAACTTTACAAGCCAGGAGAGAGTGGGATGATATATTCAAAGTGCTGAAACAAGAAAACTGCCAGACAAGAATACAATACCAAGCAAAGCCATCCTTCATAAATGAAGGAGAAATAGTGTCTTTCCCAGACAAACAAAAACTGAGGGAATTCATCACCACTAGATGAGCCCTATAAGAAATCCTTAAGGGATTCCTACATATGGAAGCAATAGGATGGTAACTATCATCATGGTAACATGCAAAAGAATAAAACTCACTGGTAAAATGGGTACACAACTGAGAAAGAAAAAGATTGTATCTTATCACTACAGAAAACCATCAAATAGCAAGGAAAAAACTAAAAGAGAAAGGAATAAAGGATATATAAAACAACTATGACACAATTAACAAAATATCAGTAGTATTTCAATAATAACCTTGAATATAAATAGATTAAATCCCCCATTGAAAAGATATAAATTAGCTGAATGGATTTTTTTAAAAGACCAAACTATATGCTGCCTAGAAGTAACTCACTTCACCTGTAGACACACATGGACTAAAAGTGAAGAGATGGAAAAAAATATTCCATACAAATAGGAACCAAAAACAAGCAGGAATAGTTATGCTTATATTGAATAAAATAGACTTTAAACCAAGAACTATAAAAAGAGACAAAGAAGAACATGCATAATAATAAAAGGATCAATTCAGCAAAAGGATATAATAATTGTAAATATATATGCCCCCAACATCAGGCAACCAGATATATAAAGCAAATATTAATGGGAGAGATAGACCCCAATACAATAATAGTTGAGGACTTTAACATCCCTTCTCAGCATTGGACAGATCATCTAGATAAAAAATCCCCAAAGAAGCACTGGATTTAAACTGCACTTCAGATCAAATGGACCTAATAGACATTCATAGAACATTTCATCACACAGCTGCAGTATACACATTATTCTCAGCACATGGATTGTTCTCCAGGATAGACCACATGTTAGGCCACAAATCAAGTCTCAACAAACTTTAAAAAACTGAAATCATATCAAGTATCTTTCCAAACAACAGCAGAATAAAACTAGAAATCAAAAACAAGAGAAACTTTGGAAACTAAAAATACGTGAAAATTAAACAACATATTCCTGAACAACCAATGGGTTGAAGAAGAAATTAATCAGAAAATCAAAAATTCCTTGAAATGAATGAAAATATCATCACAACATACCAAAACCTATGGGCTACCACAAAAGTACTACTAAGAGAACCTAGCATTGTATCTCAAAGAACTACAAAAGCAAGGACAATCCAATCCAAAAATTAGTAGACAAAAAGAAATAATAAAGATCATAGAACTAAATGAAATAGAGACCAAAAAAGACACAAAACACTGAAATGAAAAAACAAAGTTGTTTTTTAGAAAATATAAACAAAATTGACAAACTATTAGCTAGATTAACTTGGAAAAAAAGAGAAAAGACACGAATAATGAAAATCAGAAGTGAAAAAGGAAACATTACTACTGATACCACAGAAATACAAAGAATTATTAGAGACTATTATAAACAACAATACTCTAACAAATTTGAAAACTGAGAGAAAATGGATAAATTTCTGAACACATACAACCCACCAAGACTGAACTAAGCAGAAATATAAAATCTGAACAGACTAATAATGAGTAACAAGATTGAATCTGTAATAAAGACTCACAATAAAGAAAAGCCCAGGACCAGATGGCATTACTGCTGAATTCTACCAAAATTTTCAAGAATAATTATGAACTTTTCTCAAACTATTCCAAAAAATTGAAGGAGAGGGAATTCTTCCAAACTTATTCTATAATGCCAACATATCCTTGATACAAAAATCAGACAAGGACATCACAAAAAAGAAAATTATATTCTAATATCCCTGATGAACATAGATGCAAAAATTCTCAACAAAATACTAGCAAACCAAATTCAAAAGCACATCTAAAAAATTTATATGCAAAAGGCATTTCTTGGAACAAAGAGGATAATTAATAATAAGCTTCAATTGTTCAGAAAAAATGCAATTATCATATTTGTATGCACCTAATAACATGGCCTCAAAATACATAAAGCAGAATTGACATAACTACAAGAGGAATTGACAAATCCACCATCATAGTCATACACCACTCTCAATAATAAAATAAGCAGACAAAAATCAGTAATCATATGGAAGTTTTTAATCACATAATAAACAAGTTGTACCACACGTTTATATAAAACTCTGCACTTAAAATTACAAAACACATTCTTTTCAAAATACACAGAATAAATTTTGTTGGCCATTCAGACCATAACACAAATTTTATTTCAATAGGTTAAAATTTTCTTTGAGAAAGTAATAAGTTAATATTCTATCAAAGTTTTACAGGGATTTCTTAAGCTTCCAAACCATCTAGTCTATGATTTCATGTCTATGTTATCAGTTGCATCTGCTGTTCAGAGTTGACCACCATCATTCCAGCTGGCTGTTCTTAGTAACTGTGCACTCACCTCAATATACCCCACTCTTGGTACCAGTTTTCTGTGTTACTCAATTTCTGTTACTTATAACAAAATACCTGGAACTGGGTAGTTTGTAAGAAAACAAAATTTATTGCTTATAGTTTCTGAGGCTAGGAGGTTCAAAGTCTAGGGAACATATCCAGTGGTCTTTCTTTGGTGGTGACTTCAGTGACGGCAGAGTATCACATTGTGAAAATGGCAGACCAGAGAGAGGAAGAGAGAGAAAGATAGACTCTCCTCTTTGTTTAAAATCCTCAGAACCTTGACCCTGACTACAAATTTTAATTCATTCACTACCTCACAGTCCTACAATCCAATCACTTCTTCAAGGCTCCACCTTTCAATTTACCATAATTAGATTTCCCACCCTCTTTACAGTCACAGTGGGGGCTAAATTTCTAATATGTAAAACCTGGGGGACACAATTCAAGCTTTAGGGAGTTTTGGAAGACATAATTTAATCCACTACATTACATCTCTGGGCCCCCAAAACTCATGTTACATGTGTGTGTGCCTATAATTTATATATATATATGTGTATGTATATATATATTAGTATATATTATTTAATTTTTTTGGCAGCTGGCCAGTATGGGGATCCAAACCCTTAACCTTGGTGTTATAACACCATCCTTCAACCAACTGAGCTAACCACCCCCTCTCCGAACACTTACCTAGCAGGTTACTAAGAAAATTAGATATGATTTATAAAGGATCTTGCACAATGCAAAACACAAAGAAGACATTCAATAAATTATAGCTAATGTTTTGTAAAAGCAACATGTGGAAATACAAATTCAGGGGGTTTTGAAGATCACTACGTGGCTCTCAAGTCTCTTTCATATTGTTCTGCCACAATATCCTCCTCTCCATCCTGGCCATAATTGCACATCATTAAAGTTAATAAAGGTCTAAGGAGGCATCACCTGCAAAAGTTAAAAAGATCCAGTTTCATTCCTGAGAGATTCAATGATGTAAACAAATATCTAAGTACATTTGAAGACAATGTGGGGCTCACTATCTGGTATGGAAAATTAAACACAAATGATTACAAGATATGGTATGGCACAAGATGAACATTTCCATTATAAAGATATAATCAAAACACCATATGAAGACAGAGGAGAATGAGGTGATTTTGATTTTTAAAAAGCACATTAAAATATTAAAGAGTTTATTTGAGCAGGCAGCAATTCATGAATCAGGCAGCTCCAGATCATGAGTGTTTCAGGGCTTTCTCTGGATGGTGCCATCCCACACTGCTCATGGGCTGGTGAACAGAACCCATCCGGGCTCACCCCAATTTCCCTAGATTTATGCAGTTGTTTCAAAGCCTATGTCAAATGTCCCTTTTTTACAAATCAAAATCACCTCATTCTTCATCACCTCATTGTCTTCTCCTAGTCCTTGAGGACATTGCACAGCTACAGAAACAAACTTGCCTGAATTCATCACACCTGGGGACTTCTTGGTTTGTAGATCATCAATTTGCTTATTGTTTGAGCCTCCGTTGGATCGTATTTTCTGCTACTTGTGAAAGCATAATAAATGATTCAGGTAAGGTAAGAAAAGACAGGTGTGGCAAGATCAAGGACAGAACCCCATGCCCCACTAAGAGGTCTGGACCCGGCCCATATGATGGGAGGGTGGATGGACAGGAGATTAGACTGCTGTTCAGGAAATCCTGCTGCTTCTGGTCTGGAACAAGCAAATCTCCAAAAGAAAGAGGATCTGAGGAGGAATGATTGACAACATGGAGAGGGAGTTCTCCGGAAGGTCCTAAACAAGAAGAAAATAATCATATGCACTATAAATGCTAGTTTTGAGGGTTTTTTGTTTTGTTTTGTTTTTGTCTTTTCCGTGACCAGCACTCAGCCCGTAAGTGCACCGGCCATTCCTATATAGGATCCGAACCACGGCGGGAGCGTCGCTGCACTCCCAGCGCCGCACTCTCCCGAGTGCGCCACGGGCTCGGCCCATAAATGCTAGTTTTTTAAAATAAAGAAGCCCATGGTGCTGATAACACCAAGGTCAGGGATTCAGATTCCCATACCAGCTACCCACAAAAATAATAAAATAAAATAAAGAAGCCATTGGTCAAAGATGAAATACAGATCTCATTTTCAAAAATCTTACCCTTTTATTTGTATTCACGATCCTTGACCACGTTTATATCCAAAAGATGCTGATGGGCTTAGGACACAGAAAGCCGAAATATGGCTTTAGGAGACCAACACATGCCACTCTGTATTAGTCTGTTTCTATTGCTTATAACAAAACCCCTGGAACTGTGTAATTTGTAAAAAAAAGAAATTTATTTAGTTATAGTTTCTGAGGCTGGGAAGTCCAAAGACCATCTGGTGATGGTGACAGTGACCCAGGGGTCTCACATGCACAAGATGGAGGAAGCGAAGAGAGCAGAGAGAAACAGACAGACAGACTCTCCTTTTAAAGCTCACAGAACCACGCCGCTGACCACCATTTTAATCCATTAACTATGGCATGGTCCTACAATCTAATCACCCCTTCAAGGCTCCACCTTTCAATTATCATAATAGGATTTCCCACCATTTTAACAGTCACAGTGGGGGCTAAGTTTCTTTTTTTTCTTTCTTTCTTTCTCTTTTTTTTTTTTTTTTTTTTTAAGATGACCAGTAAGGGGATCTCAACCCTTGACTTGGTGTTATCAGCACCACACTCTCTCAAGTGAGCCACTGGCCAGCCCTCTAAGTTTCTAATACATAAAACTTGGGGGACACAATTCAATCTTCAGTGAGTTTGGGGGGTGCATAATTCAATCCACTACAAATTTTGTCCCTTTAGCAGGAGGATTACTTTGAGCTGGTTATTTTGAGAAAAGGCAGATGCAGAAGTAGCTCTGAGCAGTTGCCCTTTGATAATAGAAAATTACATCCATAAAGGAAATTTCCATTTGTGTGTATCCCTCTGCACCAGAAAACAAGAATGACTTTAAATCACTAGAGACTCTTAAACAATGGAGAAAGCATCCACTTAAATCTGCCTAGCAAAACTGACTTTTGTTTAAGGTGCTTTTCCTGGCCATCTTGTGCTAACCTAGCCTGTTAGGTCAGTGACACAAACAGAATAAAGGACTCTGAGCCAAACTTTATCAAGGAAAGAAGTTTACTCCAGCAAACTTGGAAGGGAAACTGAAAGATCAGTGTTCCATCCTCATACAGACTAGCAGAAGATTTAGAGGGTTTGTCTGGGAGGGGGTTGGGCAACTATTCTGAGCACTCAGCTTCTGTAATGGCTTTGTGGTTTTTCTGTTTTGTACGAGATGTTCTTATGGGAATGCATTGGCCTTGAGGAAAAGGAGGGGGTAGGGGGACAGGGGGAGGGAGTAGCAGATGTTCCTATGTTATGCTGACTGTGAGGCCTAATATTCTTCCATATATATATATATATATATATATATATATATATATGAAGGGAGAAGGGGGTGGGCAAAGATCTTTGCTTCTGTATCTACTTCAAGCTGAATAGGGATCTGAATGTTAGGGGGTGTTTGGGTGACCTGATGGTAATCATTGGTACCAAATGGCTTGAAGTGTGAGGACTGTCTTGGCCTGTTGGGCAGCAATGGACTCCGTGGTTCATTGGATAAAAGCGATGAGCATTTGAAATAAAAATGGTCCAATTGTTAAGCCCAGAACTAGAAACACAAGGGTGGTTAGAAAAGTGGTTAGAAAGGAGGCCACTGGAGCTGCTGTTTGTTGAATTTGAGACATCCTGTCACTTAGTTTTTTTGCCACATCTCAGACTATTCTGGACTGGTTAACATAAGAACAACATTCTTCCTCTAGGAAGAGACAGGTACCTCCTTTTTCAGCAGTTAGGATGTCCAGGGCCTGTCTAATTTGGAAAACCATTCCTGCCAGTGAATCTATTTGATTTTGAACGGTGGTAGTGGTAGAGGCCATTTCACCTAGAGTGTCAGACAGGACTCCTGACAGTTGTCGGTAATAGGTTGTGGCAGTGGTAACACCAGCTATTCCTGTCCCTGGAGTGGTGGAATTTCCTAGGGTAGCCAGTAAGGGAATGAGGAGTGGGGCAGCCTGTTTATGATGGGCTGCAGAAGAAAGAACTGTGGCATGAAGGGGAACCTGAATAGTTTGTTTGGTAATAAGGAAATGGTGGGGAGCTGGAACACTGAGGTGCAGGTGCCAGAGCAGCTAGAGGGAAGGCAGAGGCAGGACGAGGAGCCACAGAGGAGGAAGGCACCTGGGGTAGTAAGACAGAGGCTATAGATGATAGTGGCTGGTCGTGAGACTTGTTTGTTTTCTAGGTCCCGCGCTGGGTAGGATCGGATGGGGTGGTGGCAGTTAGGGGGTGGTAGGGGATGTTGGTGGGGAAGATATAAACTGTGGTTTGCAGGTGACAGGAAGAAGTGGATGCTGTTGGTGATGAGTTGTAGTTGGGAAGATGTGTTGAGAGAGAGAAAAGCAAGGCAGGAAGGCTGGTCGGAGCATTTCTGCCAAGGTATTTCTTCTTGTAAGACACGTGGTAACCTCCGTCTGCAGAGAGGTTTTGTGGTTGTTGGTCTGGAAGTGGAGGAAGGAGGAGGTTTATTCCAGGAGATGGACGGGGGGCCTGAGAAGTGGGTATCATTTTTCCATGCTAGGGTGGATCCATTCTGTGAGTGAGTTTGATGTTGTGGTGGTCTTTGGAGGGTGCGAGGTTAAGGCTATGTTGACATTGACTGGTGGCGAGCTGTCCAGCAAAGGTTTGATAGGTCTGGTCTGAGAATGACCAGTGAATGCAGAAGGGTGCTTGAGAAGTGAGGTAAGTTTGAGTGAATATGGGGCCCCAGATAGGTCATTTCTGGGGTTTAAGATATTGGGTTGTCCCTGGCGCTATTAGTCTTAAGTATTCTACTGCTCTGCTGGAAACCATTAGTGGAGAAGTCAGTTTGAGGGGGATAGGCATTTAGGACTGAGAGAGAATGGAAGGGTTTAGTGAAGGGCTCAGCGGAATGCTGTAGATGGAGGCTCATGCTGGATCTGTCCAGGTGGTTAGGTTAGCAGAGGATGCTGGAGCTTGCTGAGTTTGGGTAGAAAGACAGATCCAGCAATTAGTTGACAGGGGAGAATGTGACTGTTTTAGGAGTTGTTCTGTAAGGTTTATGAAAGGGACCCAGCTGTTGATTTGATGGCTGGGCTGAGGAGTGGAAATATTAGTGGTGAGAATGAGTAGAAGAGGAAGTGGCCCGAGCATGATGGAGTATATTTGGCAAATAGGAGGATGCAGGTAATAAAAGTTAAACACTGCAGCTGATCTTAGTTGAAATTGCTGAAATCTCCCTGCAGGTGTAACTCAGTTACAGCAGCCCAGGGTTCATCTACTGAGGTGGGAGGGTGTTGAAAAGGGTACCAAGAGGTTGAGGTGTAGGACGTGAAGGAAGGTATCTAGATCCTTTAGCACAGAACCGATGGGAAGTAAGAAGTACCTGGAGTAGTGATCAGATTCATAATCAGATTCAAAAGACATATCAGTTAGAGCAATACAGGTGGAGGAAGTCGGGCAGCGGGATGGAAGTGTGCAGAGAGTCAGAGGCCCAGCTGCGGGAGGAGGCCTAGGACTGAGGTGGCTGTGCCCTTACCCACCCGCAGTAGCCCGTTCCTCTGGTATCCGAGACAGCGGATAGTGGTTGGGCCCATGTTGGTTACTCTGAACGAGAAGGGGGTGACAGATTTTGGGCAGATGGGTTCCTTTTAATAGACCGGCCTGGAGTGGTTGTCACATAACTGGCTTAAGTCTCTGCAGTCCCTTTACTGACTGGATATTGGGCTTGGTGAGGGAGTGTGGAAGGGTCTTTAGCTTGTATTTGTAGTGTGTGCCGGGGTGGGGGGCAGCTAGTGATAGAAGGAGCAGTGGTTTCCCAGACCTTGTGGTTAACTATATCAGGGGGTGGGGGGCTAGAGGGGAGAAGTGAGTCTGGGAGTCATGAGAGTAGAGGAGGTTCAGGTGGGTTTGGAGTAAACTATACGGATGCCTGGAACTTGGTGAGGATGTCCCTTCCCAGAATAGGAGTAGGACAATGTGGAAGGAGTACAAACTTGTGTATGAAAGGTACTTTAAAAGAATGTAATGTAGAGGGAAGTGACCTTTGGTTTGAACGGAATTCCTCCCACCCTACAATAGAAATGGAGGAATCAAAGAGTTGTCCAGAATATTCTGGGAGTGCTTAATGTGCATCCCCCTATCTAATAGAATAGAAATGAGCTTACCTGCTACTGTTACAGTTACCTGGGGTTCAGAAGCAGTGACAGGCATGGCAGCAGGGATTATAAGCCCCAGGTCCTGTCAGTTGCGGTTCTCAGTGGCTAGTCCCAGCAGGTCAGGCAGTTCTAAACCAGGCTCTACAGGTTGAAAGGGGGTGGCTGGAGCAGGTCCAGGGACCCTTTACTACAGTCCACCTTCCAATGTCCTGTTTTGCAGCACAGTGCACAAGGTCCAGGCATGGGCCTCAGGTTTGGGCAGGCACTTGCCCAGTGTCCTGGTTTGCTGCACTTGAAGCAGTCACCTGGGAGAGAAACGGAAGGGTTAACCTGAGCTTTGCTTTGAGGTCTTTGTGGTTTCTGATTTCCCTGGCCATAGCAGCCAGTAATTGGTATTTGATTCAGTCGTGTTTTAGTTTTGGGGTTTTAGATTCCTCCTCTCTGTTATTAAAAACCTTGAAGGCCAGTTTTCTTAGATCCCTTTGAGGGGATTGGGGGCTTTCCTCTAATTTTTGAAGCTTTTTGTGGATTTCGGGAGCTGACTGGGAAATGAAAGGGGTGTTGATGTGAAGTTTCCTCCCTCTGTTTCAGGGTGAAGGTTGGTACATTTTATTACAGCCTCAGTGAGGCAAGACATAAGAAGTGCAGGGTTTTCATCTGGTTCCTGAGCAACTTCCTTGATTTTGTCATGATTGACTGCCTTTAAAGAAGCCTTTCATGCCTTCTAGGAGACATGTGAGCATGTGTCCCCTTCCTTTTCTATCTGGGGATCCCATCTGGTAGTCCCCGTTTGGTTGGGTCTGTGGATGGCTGCTGGACCCACTGGATACTGGACGGGATCCTGGGTGTGCATGGTGTCTGCATGGGTTTGGCCGCAGTCCAGACTCGCTCCTCCTCCTCCGGGGTTAAAGTGGAAGAGATGACAACATAAACATCCTGCCAAGTGAGATCATAGGACTGAATGAGACACTGGAATTCCTTTATACATTGAGTAGGATCTGTAGTATCTGATCCCAATCACTTCTCTATTTGCGTCATGTCACTGAGAGAAAAGGGAACATGGACTGTAACAATGTCCCCAGCTCTGCTACCTCTCGAAGGGGAAGAATAGCAGAAGAGCAAGGGTTGTCTGGATGTTTCAGGGTTTTTACTGAAAGGGAAGGTGGTGGTCCATGACAGCGGGTTATAGAAGGGGAGGGTATGTGGGGGAGGCACAGCGGTGGGGACAGGCAGCAGCAGGGCAGTTTGGTCATATCTGAAAACAGGACGTTCCAATCAAAGCCTTGGTAAAATAACCAGTGTCTCCAATAGTGTCTTGTTGCAAGAAGAACAGATTCTTATTGAACTTATGAACTATTTTGCCATAAAATAATAATACTCTTGAATAGTTTTAAAATCCTGGAGGGATCAGGTAGAAAGAAAAGTAAATGTTTTAATTGTTGCTCATAAACATATACTTTTAGCAAGCTGTTATACCTTAAAAGATTTTCTTAAATCTGGAAAACAAAGTATTAAAAGAACCAGCAATGTTTCAAAATAAAGAAGTTTATTTTGAAGTTGTAAAAACACATAATTTTTTATCAGTTAATTCAGTTTTATGTAACTAACTTTCGCTCTTTTGACCTTGGTTAGCAATTTTATAAACCCATCAGTTTCTTCATTAGAATTTTGGAAATTTAGTCCAATGGTATGAACTCAAAGTTGTCAGGAACCTGTATCTGTTAGTTTTTCATGAATTTTTTTTAATGACATAATGCTTTAAAATTATAGTTGAACCAAGATTATGACTGACAGCATTTATATCAAGACATAGATTTCTAAGAACCTTACACAATTTTGGAACGCATGTTAATAACATCTCAGTATAACACAAAGAAGGTCAAACATTATGTTTTGTTTTGACAATGCTTCCCATGTAGTCTAATTTATCAACTAGGCCAGTTGGTTTTGATGCATCTCATACACATCCTTTGAGAAGCTCCAGGGCCCTTGGAACCCCTCAAAGTTAGTTTAAAAGTGTGAGTTTTCAGAATTTGGTTCTGGAAAGTTTGTCAAATAACAAGGGCTTAAAATACTTAAATAAGATCACTGATCGCTATAAAATAAAACCAAAATGACAAAGGATTTCAAAGGCAGAGAGCACAAGAAATTGTCTTGATGAAACATGGAATAAGTTTCCTAGGCCAGTTACCTAAAAGATAAAAAACCTCTGACAATTTTCTATTAAGAGCAGTTAAATGTTTTCAGGAAATCTAGTTGTTCCAACATAGGAGAGCAAACTCTAACCTTGCATCAGAGTACTTTTAATATTAATGCTTAATTTTTAGAAAAACTTACACATAACTTGCTTTTAATTTTAGCCAATTTTTCTAATTCTTTTCATAAATCTACCCTTTACAAACCATTATCATAACTTAATCAGACTTTCTGTTTTTGTCTTATACTTTCTACTTCCTAAATAGCCAGTCATTTTACTCTAGGACAAAAATAAACTGTACCGGATGCTTTCTCACACAAAAATTATTTTCTTTCTTTTTTAGCCTCCCTAACCACAACTACATCTTCATATTCATAGCTTTTTTTCATATCTCCTCTTCTCCTACATTCTTGTTTATTTTCTTATCAATGTTAAATTAGCCTCATTTATCTAAGAATTGTGTTCAAAATGATCTTTCTGTTTTTGGCTAGGTTCACAACTTTAACCTTAAAAGCATCTAGCAAAGTCAAACATAATCCTGTTTCAATAGTAAACCCAGGCAAAAATGTAAGCTGATAATTCTGAAAACATTTTTCATAGTGATATGATTTTAAATCTTTTACCACCACCCCTTTTTTTTTCTTCAGCAGTCTTCTGCTTAAACATTTGCAGAACTCTGTGCATAGATAGACATATTTTGCCAGAGATGTAGGCAATTGTCATTTTGCAGGTCAACTTCTGTTTCTCAAGCCTGCCTAGAGAAACCCGGTGAGAAAAAAATTTTTTTTTCTTTTCTTGGTCACCAGGTTTTAAATGACCAAAAGGCACAAACTTAGTTGCTCAAACCCAAGCATACAGACCTTTCCCAAATGTACAAATTGTTGGCTTTTTCACATTTCTCATACCCAAATGGTACTTTTTAAACAGTGTAAAAAGAGTGTTACAGAGAGAAGATTCTTGAAAAGGAACACATCAGAAAAGCAAAGAAGAATACAAAGCACACATTGTTCAACATTAACTAGAGAGCAAAGCATGCAGTGAAGGAACACAGAAAGGAGAGGGTCACCTGTTATGCTTCAACTAGTTTGGCTGCTGCAGTTACTCCTTTTAAACCATTAGGCTATGTCTTAAGTACTGTGTTCCATTGCAGGCTATAAGTTGAAATTCTTCCAGTCACTGCAGGAAATATTCTAAACACCCTGCCAGAAACTGGCTCTTTTTATCTTTTTCCTCGCCTGTAAAACTGTGTCATGGGAGCATGCAGCCTAATTTACTGTATATTCCTTATCTATCCTAGTAGTCTGATACAAAGTGGTGAGGTTTGTGATCCAGTGACAGAGTGATCCATTCTGCCATGGGCCACATGGCATTACCCCAAGAAAGGGATTGGTTATTACCGAAGACCAGGAGTTGGGTTCAGTTTGTATAGGAAGTATCTGGAAAATAGTGCAGGAATTACAAAGAGAGAGTTTGTTGCATAAATAAAAGCCTGGAAATAGGAATTTCAGACCATTTTCCATTGTGATTGAGTAAGTTTTCTAGATCACAGAGAATTTGGAAATCAAAAGCACCATTTTCTGGCCAACAGCTTTCATTATCCAATATGTATTGAGGCCATGTGGTATTACAAAAGAAGATAAGCCTCTCTGGGCAGATGTGAGGTGCAAGACCCAGGGTCTTTAAGTTACAGAGAAGACACCCCAGAGGGGAGTCTCACGGAGGATGAGAAATTTGATTGCCCATAGTATTAGGTAAGGGAGATGACTTTTACTTCCCAAGATTCCAAAAAGTGAGGCAAGCATCCCCACAACACTTTAGGGACCTGAGAAATGAGTGAGAGACTAGACTCTACCATTAGGCACCCCTGATAGTGAGGAGTCTTGGTCACCTGGTGACCAGTGCAGAGCCACCAACCCAGCTGGGAGATTTGTGAGACAATCTCAGACTGTTAATTGTTGGAGGACTGCAAGTTGAGAGGAAAAATAAAACTCGACTCACCTAGAAAGTGATTGATGTCCAGTGTTCCATGCAGAGACTGCAACGGAGAGGTGGATTTGCAGAAACATTGGGCTCAGATTCCTAGTTGGGGAAAAGGGAGTGAGAGAAAAAAGAGGGAGGTTGAGAGTAGGCAGGGCTGGGGACAGAGGACAGCTCAGGATCTGGGAGTAAGCCCCGGACGAGCTGCCACTGCCCACTGCTTCCCAGGATGCAAGAGAAAGTCCTTTGCTGGAGTCCCAGACCCCATCCCAGGGGAGGAGGGAGTGAGAGAGAGAAGGAAAGAAGAGAGGTGTCTCACCAAGTTTGGGAAGCTGGGGTGGTAAGAGCCAACAATCCCGAGCCCCACATTTGGGCACCAAATGTTTGTCAGCAAGACAAACAGAATAAAGGACTCCAAGCCAAACGTTATCATTATCAAGCAAGGGATTTTACTCCAGTGAACTTGGAGGGGAAACTGAAAGATCAGTGTTCTGCCCTTGTACAGACTAGCAGAGGCTTTATAGGGTTTGTCTGGGAGGAGGTTGGGCAACTCTTCTGAGTTCCACAGGGGCTTTGTGGTTTTTCTGTTTTGTACAAGATGTTGTTACAGCAATGCACTGGCCTTGAGGAAAAGGAGGGGGTAGGGGAACAGGGTGAGTGAGTAGCAGATGTTCATACGTTAAGCTGACTACAAGGCCTAAGATGGCCTTTTCTCACACACTTCTTCCTTTGTTTCAGAAAAGGAGGGTTTTTTAAGCCTGAAGTTTAAGCTCCTTCTTTGAGATCTGCTCTAGAGATTTACTCAATCCTCTGGGTTCTCTTCCAGGCATAAGAAAGTTTAACATGTTAATAAACTTGCTAGTTTTTCTCTTGTTAATCTGTCTTTTGTTACAGGGAATCCTGGGTATGAACAATAAAGGGTACAGGGAACATTGTTTTTCCTCCCCTATGATTCTAAATTAAGCTAATAATAACCAGTCATAGCACACATCAGCCCAGGACAGGCAGACCTTGAACTACAGCTCTCAGGTGGCAAAACAATTATCAGAATAATTAGTCTTGCTACATTTTCCCATGTAAATTAAGCTATCTGTAGAATTTAGCTATCAGGTAGATATTAACTGATGTTGAAGAGTTAAGATTAAGGCAGAAAAGCAGAGGTTTAGTTTTTTGTGCTTTTTGTTTTGTTTTGTTTTTTTGTTATTGCTTTGCATTGTTTTCATTATTTATAAACTGCAGCTGCCAAGCCTTAAGAAAACAATTTTTTTTTTTTCTTTTTGACTGGTAGGGGCATTGCAATCCTCGGCATGGTGTGGTCTGCACCCAAGAAAACAATTTTTCAAAGAAAACCACTCCAAATCATTAGAACCCTTTAAAATAACATGGTGAAAAGCCAGAAAAGAATTATCCACAGAAAATGACACAATTCTTAGCTCACCAAGTGCAAATTAATTTCCTTGTATTAAGAAGCAATGAGGGTCATGTGTAGAGCATAAGAAAACAATATAGGCTTACTGTGTTTCCCAGTGATATTCTGAGGCCACGCAAAAGACTGTTTATATGTAATTTTAGCGGAAGGAGGAGGTACGTATTTTTCCATAATCAACCAGCTAAGGATAGTAAGGGCAGAAAAGGCTCATATTAAATTCACTTTGGCAGTATAGAAAGAGCACCAGATTAGGGCTTGTTCTAAATACTGAAGTGTGAGAAATGGATAAACTGTAAATTCTTCCCTAAGAAATGCACAGTCTGTGGCCTCTAACCTGAGCAACCCGGATGTGGAATTCCAGATCTAGCCTGCTGTGGCCTGAGCTTTCTGCCCGGGAGGAAGCTTGGCTTTCCTTCCTAAGGAGCTAAGTGACTTAGGAAAAGTCATTTAAATTCCCACGGCCTCAGTATAAAGTGAGAAATTTGGGATAAATGTGTTCTCATAAGCTGCAGTGTTTCATCAAACAGTATGGAAGGGGACGGGCCTCTGCCCTCTTTGTAAACCTAAGATTACACGATTAACTTCCTGGGAGGACATTTATGAAAGGAAAATAGTTAGCTCGTCTGCTTCTCTCCTGTGGGCTGTGAGAGCAGAAGTAGGTAGGAATGCAAATTCCTTTCAATTCTATTCAGCTCTATTCTATTCTTTCTGTTCTGCCAGCCAGTCATTCAAATTAACATGCCTACCCGAAACAGGACTGGGCCCTGAGGATACGTAACACCAAAAAGGACAGATTACTGCTCTGGAGCCTTCACGTTCACTGGCATCTGAGCCCAGAGATGATGATTTTACCAAAACATATGCCACTCTCTTCTTGTTCCGGGACCCAAATCAGGTAATCACCTTGCCTAAAACAGAACCGCTGAGAGTTTCCACGCACCCTAGTTTTGGGTTAAGTTTGGCCCATCCCTGCTGTACATCTGGTAGGATGTTAGATTTCAGATTCTACTTGAAATCATGAGCTACCATAAGGAGATCAAAATGCCTCATGTGGCTATTCAGAGCACGAGGAAACCCTGGGAAATCAACTGCATGTACCAGTATCAAAAAGCAAATTTGGATCCTGATGCTAAAATTCAGTATACAGAATGATTGTTTTGATTTCCAGAGAGAAATGTGGTAACTGATTTAAAAATATAAATGGTCACAGGCTCTCTATAAAAGACTGCTTTTTGTATCATTTGAGTAGATTTTTTTTATGAGATCTGTGTTTCATCTTTTATCAATGGCTTCTTTATTTTAAAAAGCTAGAATTCATAATGTGTATGACTATTTTCTTCTTGGTTAGGACCCACTTACCCCATGCTCGAAAGGCTCTTATGAATAGAAAATGCAGTTTACAACTCACCCAGTGCAGCAGGAGCCATCACAGCTCTCAGCCGATGGATCATGTCTGTCTTCCTCTGCACCCATAAGTGGTAGAAGTCTCAGTAATGTGGCTTTCCCACTCAGGGAAGCACATGGTCTTTCCACCACCATGGGCCTTTAAGTAGACTTGGCTCTTTTGGTTTGTTGTTTTTGTTTTAATGGCTTAATCTTGTGAAGTGCCTAGGACAGTTTATGGTACATAAAGATAATAACTAACTTTTATAAGGCACTTACTAGTAAGAACTTAATAGTGTTTTTCTTTACTTGCCCTAGAATGAACCACCATTGTTTTTCAGCAGGATTTAGCCTCTCCATTAGTTTTTTCTGCCACCTTAAATCTATTCCCCCCATAGCAAAGAGATATTTTCAACACACACAAAAATGCCCATGGTGCAGAAATGAGTGTTTGTAAACCTAAATGCAAAAGAAACTACCCGTGAACTCTGTACTCTAGTTGATAAAAGTTGTTTCCCATGGGGGTAAAGATTAACAAATCTGATACTACTGTACATATATACAGGAATTGAACAGTTAAGTAAATGGACGGCGAATGGTGGAAGCCAGGTTTCTCACTGCTGGAGTGGAGTTTACAGATGAGCATGGGAAGATGCTAGAATGATCTATGCAGCAGCATCAGTATGAACTCATGTTTAGCTTAATACATATACAAGTTACATATAAAAATATTTGTATACGCATGTATATACAGATTAGTCTACACACATGTATTTCCTTGCTCTGTCAGCTAAGAGGACCTTGAAGTAGAGACAGTCCAGTAGCAGCAAGCACACCTAGCACCCAGATCTTGGCTTCTCATACCACCTTCCAGTATAGTTATATTGGGCTCCATTGAGAAGTGGCTGGATTTAGGACTGGGAAAGGAGACATACAAGATGAGCCTGTGGTATCTCATAGTGTCAGAAAGTAAGAGAATGCTTAAACACACACACACAGACACACACACGCATGCAATGATGAGGTGTTGCTATTTTTCTCTAGTTCCGTTTTGAAGTCCTTCTCAGGAGAATGGCTATAAACTCTATCCCTGCCCTGACAGGGCTCCAGGGGATTTGGCTGAGGATGTTGACAATATATGTTTCATGGGATACTTCTTTATCCTGGAGAACAGCCTAATGCTTAATTGTCTGACACATGACCTGGTCCCTCTTACAGGAAACTTTTTAATACTGGCAGATGCCCTTGTGATTCTTGTCTGACTTGTGTCCAGTTTATTCCTACCAAGATAGCCACTCTTTAGAAGAATGTTGACCAGGAGAAAAGTTAGGTCCAGGTGTGTCAATCAGGGGAGACACAGAGGAGGAAACACACACACAAAAAACCAGAAAATAACAGAAGCAGTTTATTACTTACAGGTACATTAGGGAAGAGGGGTACTGGTGAGGTCTGATGGAAGGATCACAAGGGCAATTTGCTCAACCAGCAAGTGGGGAGCGAGAGAAAGAGATGGACCTATGGGCTGAGGCTTTTATTGGGGTGAGGGTGTTACCGAAGCAGCTTTCTCCTGGGGAGCTCTAGTTGGCGATTGAGAGCAAGCAGGCATGATTTCCATGCAGTCACACTGTGACTGAGAGGTCACTGTGGCATATCTGTGCAGCCCATGTGGGATGTGAGGGTCAGTGAGGTGAGTCAAGGAGGTTGTTTCTAGCTGTCCCAGAGAGAGGCAATCACCAAGATCCAGCTCCATAAGGCAGATATCTGGATTGACCACACTGAGGAATAAGACGAGACAGAGAATTAGAAACTGTGTCAGGGTGACTGAGCCCTCCTTCTGGTATGAGAAAGTTAAACCTATATTCAAAATGAATGCTAAGGCAACATAAAAATACAGGAATTCACAACATGGGGCTATGTCAAAAGGACAAAGGAACCAACTGAAAGGACTGCCAATGACTGCAACAAAATTAAGTAGTATTTGGTTAACAAAGTATAAAATTAATATCCATGGGTCCATCCTGATGTAAATAAATAAATGAGGGAGAAAGACAAATCTCCTGTGCAGAAGAATTCCAAATAATTTATGTAGATACTCTGCCCCAAAGGAGGTGGGGAATAACTCCCCACTCATTAAGCGCAGGCTGTGCACAGCAACTTTCTCCTAAAGAGCAAGAGCCTTCTGTGAACTCTTTCTTCCAAGACCAGCTGCCTGTGCACTCTCCCTGCCGCTGCCAGAGCTAATGTCCCCAGCTCTCTGTCTGCTCCAAAGTGGCCTGACTTTGCAGATGTTGCTTGTATTGTAGACTCTCAGATATTCTTTTCCTTTTCTATGGCAAAACCTGCATGATTTTCAATTATCTTCTGAAGGAAACTTCACAGTGAACAATGAAGCAAGTTGCCCAAGGTGATAGTTCGAGTTAGGCTGCTCTAGATTTCATTTTCAGTATTTTCATAGAAGTGTAAATGGCATATTCTTTCCCCCACTTCCCCAAAAGTCTAGAAAACATAATAACCTCCTGAGAAGTCCTGCCAAGGATTCCTAATAAAGGCTTAAAGCCTCCTTTTTTCTTCTTCCAGAAACCTTTTGAATCTTTGAAGTAACTCATAATGATCTTAATTGGCTGCAAATCTTAATTATTTCAATGCTACAGTGTGCACCATGATATTTTTCTTGCTGATGCTCTTAATGGAAGCTATTTTTCCCAATGGACTTCAGTTCCTCTAGTCTAGCTTTTTAAAAGTCTGTAAAATTGCTCTTTTAAATACCATGCCTCATATGGCAGCAAATAAGATATTAAAAATCAACAATAAGCTCACCGTTTTTTATGTTACAGTGTTTATAAACAAATGGTTTGAAATCTATTTGCACAGTAAACCATTATTTCAAATGGTCCCCAAATTACCAAAAATGTAAGACTGCCCTCAGCTCCCAGCTCTTCCACATTTACTAACATTCTGGAATAAGCTTTGTATAGCTTATTTATAAAGAAAGCCAAGTACATGTGCAAATATCACCTTAGAATTACAGAAAATGATTTCAAAAGGTTAAACAATTCACCATCAGTATCAGCAAATATGGCTTCCAGGTGAGAGAAAATATCTAGATAAAAGGAGGGATACTAAATATATCGCATGAGGCTTTTAACAATGAATGATTTGAAATTAGCATTTATAACAAACCAGAGTGAACCAGAATCTGAAGCCTTTGAATAAATGCAGACTCATACCAACTCTATCATTCCTAGGGAAGATGTTTTTCAATAACAACTGTTGAAATAAAAACTGGTTTTTAACTGCTATTAAGACAGCCATAAATTTCAGTTAACCAGAATTATTGCAGTTGATTAGTACACTTTTACACAATTATTACACTTCCCACTAACAGCAATACTGAATTCCTTTCAAATGAGTGACTGTGTGATGGTTAATTTTATGTGTCAACTCAGCTGGGTGAGGGGATGCCCAGATAGCTAATAAACTTCATTTCTGGGTGTGTCTGTGAGGGTGTTTCTGAAAAATCTTGGCATTTGGATTGGTGGACTGAGTAAAGAAGATCACCCCTCTTCGAGGCAGGTGAACATTATCATCCACTGAGGGCCTGAATAGAACAAAAAGGTGGAGAAAGAGCAAATTCGCTGTTTCTGCTTAAACTGGGACATCTGCCTTCTCCTGCCCTTAGGCTTGGACTAGAATTTACACCATCGGCTCCCTGGTTCTCAGGCCTCTGGGCTTGGACTGAAACCACACCGTGGGTTTACCTGGTCCTGGAACACACAGATGGCAGATGTGGGACTTCTCAGCCTCCATAAACACATGAGCTAATCCCTCATAATAAATATTTTTCTATCTATCTATTTATATGATACAAAGTGTAGTAACAAAAGTGTCTTTGATGATGACCGTCTTTCTAGAGAACTCTAGAAAACAATTTTATTAGTTAGGTTAAGTGACAAAAACCCGCTTCATAATGGTTAAACAGTAAAGAAAATCTATTTGTTCACTTTATTTATTTACTTATTTATTTTATTTATTTTTGTGGCTGGCCAGTACAGGGATCTGAACTCTGGATCTTGTCGTTATGAGCACCACGTCCCATACTTTAAAATCTGAAAGCAAATATGCTGCTTCAGTTTAGGCTTAATCCAGCAGTTGAAGTGATATCACCAATGGCCCCGGACTTGTCATCCCTCGCCGTGCCTTCCTATGTCAGGTCTGCTCGGGCTGCTCACAGTGCTCCTCGGCCGCTCTAGGGCTCTCCTGCTGGTTGTGAATGGCTGCAGCACATGATCCTCACACTATACCATCCAGAACAAAAGAACCTCCTCCAGTGGCTGCCCCAGAAGACATCATCATACCTCTGTGACTGTGACTGGATCATGTGCTCATCTCTGAGTCAATCCCTGTGGACAGAGAAATCGGGTATCTAGTAGGCTGAAGCCAACCACAGACCAGCCTTGGAACTGGAGTTGGACTGGGATGTCGAGGCTGTTGGGAAGAAAGGGAAACAGGAATTAATGCTGGGGACAATAAACAAATGTCTACTACAACAACAGACAAGGAAATCTTAATTTTCCAAAAGTAGACAGCACACGGAGGCCAGAAGATGGAAGTGAGAGCAAAATTAACGTAAGCCACTGGCCATCTCCTGTCTTACAACTGACTGAGTCAGGCAAACACTTTTTGCCATATTTTCCCAAGCACTCTAGCTGGGTTAAAAGTACCTGGATTCTTGAAGATTGAGTGGTAGTGAGGCCGCATAGAAATAGCTAAAAATAAACCAAACTTCAAAGTCCCAGGAAATTAACCATATTCACTGAGATATCAGTTGAGACTCTGTAGGCAGACAGATCTGGAATTGCCTCTAAACTACACTACGTACTAGCTGTGTGGCTTTCGGCAGGTTACTTACCCCCCTTGATACTGTTTTCTCATCTGCATAGTAGTAATAATAGGCCTTTTAATAATACTTAATTCATACAGTTGTTGTAAGATTTAAAATAAGGTCTCTTAGGCAGAGCATCTGGTAAATGCTTGGCATGCACGATGGACTCAGTACATGCCGTGGGTGGGTATAGGATTCCTACCATCGAGGTATTCCAGTGAGTGATGGAAACACTGGTCTCAACCAGGTGAGGGCACAGCAGTACCTCTGGGCTTGGTGGACAAAACTAGAGTATTGCCAAAAGGTCCCTTTTTTTGTTTTCTTGTTACTTGATCTCGAACCTTCTTCTGATTGTCACTTCCTTTATATATTCGTGAATGACAAGTTTTCTCATGTACTGGAACATGTCTGGGATCATTCCTGTGTTGAAAATAGATCTCTTTACACAAGGAACAATTTGTGTGATGATAAAGAGAAAGTGAAGGAAAAGAAGGAGATGGAACAGGTGACAAGAAGATGGAGGAAGTAATCAAGCCTATTTCCATAAAATAATCACAGCATTTTTGAGCAATTAGTTCATCTTCTAAGTTCCTCTATGACTTTTAGTAAAAGCTCATTTTTATGTATTTTCTTTTTAGAGAAAGGTGAATGTCTCCTTCTTTCTTCCCAGGCCTTTATTTAACACTCATTGAGACGATTAAAGCACAGTAGCAATTTGCAAACCACCTTGAAATTTTGAAGGGAAATATTATGCGTGGACTAGGAAACAGGAACAATGAGAGTAAATGTGAAAACAGTCCAGGCTGAATGTGTGCTGGCCTTTCTACAACATGACCCACCCTGAGCAGAGGTGGTGAGTGTGTCTGACACTTGCCTTGGCCCTCTGCTACCAGGGCTTGTTCTAGTGAACATCCCCATTGGGTGGCCAAGAAAATGTATCTGATCTTTTGTCATTTGCATAGGCACTTTGATGCCTCACAAAGTGGCAAAGGAGGCAACAATATAACAGTCAAGCTAATCAGCGCTGTGTGCTAAGAGTTAGCAGGGAAACACCTTGTTCTGCATTCTACTCCCCAAACAAGGGTGGCTGGCCCCTCCCAGATGACAAATGTCTAATTTGACTATGACTGTTTGGATCTTGATTATAATTCTAATAAAAGGCTGGCTGGTTAGCTCAGTTGGTTAGAGCGTGGTACTTTTAACACCAAGTTCTAAGTTCCGATAGCTGTGCCAGCCAGCTACCAAAATAATAATAATGATAATAATAGAAATATTTTCAAGCCAATTAAAACAGGAAGGCTATTAAACAGGGTTTCTCAATACCCTTCAAGCTATGCAATAATACTCATATAGTCAGCTTCCTACTCTGGCTATAGGTCGAATAGCACCTGATAATCCATTAATAGAAGGTATCGTGTATTTCTGGTATAGGCACTCAGTACTGTACTGCTAGATTATTTTTGCGTGCATTACTTTTTTGCATACTTCTGACATATTCAAATATTGTCTCTAGGAAAAAAATCCATGTCTTGTATACTGTTTATTTTCCCTTCTGTAATGCACAACTTTTATTTCAAAGGCATAAACTCAGTTAAACAACATTTTATGATAGAATTTCTAAAACAGATTCATTCTTAGCTGCTGAGAACTTAAACTAAAAGTTATGACTATGAGTAAATAGTATGCACTGGCCTGTGCTCCAGCAAAGCTGCCTTCAAAAATAGAAGTTTATAGTGTTCTGATTACATGTGCTTTCATTTTTATTTTATGTAAATAAAAAACTTAATTATTTAAAAAATAAATAACTTAAAAGAAAGCTAAGTCAGAGGTGTTCCTTTTTCTTTTTCTTATGTGAGCTATGTGCTCACTTTGAGTACTGAAGTCTATGTAACATGCTCTGTTCCACATCATAAATATTAAAATGTAAATAAGATAGTAGATGAGAGTGTGGGGAAATTAATGTTAAAGTATTTTTTCAACACAGAGTTTTTTCTGTAAAAATTTATTTCAAGGAATTAGTTTTAAGAGTAACAAAACATCAAGCTGACAATTCTGTCTTATTCTCAGTATTTCATGTTAAAGATGTTTATTTGTATCATCCTCAGAGTATACATCAAAACAATCCAAAACGCCAATATTTTAACACCAAGTGTTTCCTAGAAAGATCCAGGAAATATTTTTCAAATTATGAAACTACTATAAAAATATCAATGATCAGACATTTTACTTTTTTAAGAAAGAGGTAAAAACAAAACCACTAAAATGTAGGTAAAGATAGAAGTCAGATTATAAATATTTATCTCTCACCCAACAATCCAATCTCACCAACACACAATCCAAAGCATGCACAGAGAAAACTACTATAAAGATATGATCAGCCAAGCATAACCAATATTTGAGGAAAACTAAAACATCAAGGAATAAACCCGAATTAGCAAATAAAAAAAAAAAAAACTTTGGAAAAAGAGAAATAGCCCAGAATACAGAAGAAAAAATCAAACATGTTCTAATGAGTATATTGTGAAAGATTCAAGAGAATATTAAATTACAAAAAATATTCTTCTGTGAAAATAGAAGTATGCAACAGCAGGAAAGTGTTTTTAATCCTTCAGATACGGTCACTAAAATAAAATTTTCAGTAGAAGAGTTAAATAATAAGATAAATAATAGAGTTGAATAACAGAATGAGCATGGCTGAAGATCAAATTAGTGAGAAAGTAAAAGAAATATCTTAAAATGTAGAACAAAAAGACAAAGAGATGTTTAAAAATGAGAAGAGAGTTAAAAACATGAGGACTAGTTGTGTATCGTGCTACACACAATCTGACACAGAGAGAGACTAGAAGAAAAGAATAATGGGAAAAATAATAAAAGTGCACTTTTTCAATGTGAAAAGTCACTGGGTACCAAGGAAGTTAATTTTTTTTTCAAAAAAAAAGTGTGCACATACCCCACCCCCTGCCCCAGCCCACCCACGCCAACAGCAGCACTTATTCAAACACTGGAACAAGATTGGGGACTTCCATGTAAAAGCAAATTCTAAATACTTGTTTTACAGGAAAAGAATCAGACTGATAGTGAGTTTCTAACATCTATACCAAAGGACAGAGTAATATGGAGAGTGTATTATATAAAGAATAATCTATATACTCTATGGAATACCAAAGATCTAATGGAGAGTCCACTAGACTGTAAGCTTCTGTGCTTGATAATCAGCCATAGACAGGCAGAGGTTATGGTTTGACTTGTTTCCTCCTGTAATTTCTGCACCTAGAACAACTTCTGATTTAGTAAATACTCAATTAGTATTTATTGAAAGACTAGGAGTTAGAAGAAAGACATGAGTTTGAAAATAGGATGCTGTGCTCAGCCAAATAAGCATTTAAATGTGAAAATTTTGAAGTATGCGAACTTTTAAATTTTACCACTGGGCCGACCCCATGGCGCACTCTGGAGAGTGCGGTGCTGGGAGTGCAGTGGCGCTCCCCACGGGTTCGGATCCTATGTAGGGGTGGCCGGTGCGCTCACTGGCTGAGCGCGGTGCGGCCAGTCACAAAAAAGACAAAAAATAAATAAAAATAATAAAAATAAATTTTACCACTCATCTGCCATCTCTGGATGAAAAATTCAAGTATGGACTACAAAAGAAGGTGTGAGAGGAGGGGAAGAGGAGGCAGAAGAGGAGGAGGAAGGAAGCAAGGAAGAGGAAGGCATGGAATGCAAGGAAGAATGGTGAGCAGGCACACCAGCAAGATGTGGACTTAATAGGGTCCATTCGTGTAATAAAGGGTATATTCTGCCTGAGACAGAAAGTGGGATTGCCAAGGGCGGGAGAAGGATATGGTGAAGGGAAATGTACTTCCCACAGGATATGTATTTCTGTGCTGGTTGACATATTCACAAGCAGTTTTATTCTATTACTTGTGTAAAACATAATGAAGAGATGCTGTTAAATGTCACCCATACTCATAAGAAAAAAGAACAGATTCGAACCCAAAATCTTAAGGTGGTAGCAGGCTATAGAAAATAGTAAAATAAACAGTAAAATAAAAAGTCGAAATTTACAATTCTGCTTTCTCACCCACTATTTTAAAACATGAATTTCAAATAAATAAATACATTATATTTATTTATTTAAAGATAAATAAATATAACATATAAGTGTTTTGATTTTTTAATATAAAAGTAATTACAGACACTTGGAAAATACAGTTAGAAGAAAACTACTTATACTGTTAGAATGCTAAGGTCATCATTATTATCATTCTGAAGTTTCTGTCTCCAGTACTTTCCCAATTATAATTTATATAGTTTTAATAATACTACGACAATTTTTTGTCACTTTACATAACATCTTTATAAGCATCATTTTTAATATTCAGATTATACTCCATCATAAGAGTGTACCATAGTTGCTTAATAATTCCACAACTGTTCAAAATTTTGGTAGTTTCCTATTTTACTTGTGGGGAACTAACAACCTTCCTGCATATAACTTTTCCCACATTTTGGATTATTACTTCAGGATAAATTCCCAGAGGTAAAACTAGAGTGATAATGGGCATGAGTATTTTAACGACTCAATATTAATTGCAAAACTGCTTTTCAAAAGTCAAAGCTCTTTGCTATGTCTCTGTGCTGCACTGTTCCCTGCAGGGAACCTGGAGCTCTTATTCTACCCACAGCAACATCCAAGATCCAGGGGTGGTTAAGATTAAGCCAAAGTGTTTCGTGTACTGTAACTACAATGAAGTGTATCTCTGTTAATCTCTATTGTATCTGCTAGTTAGTCATTCCTGACATGTAATGCATTTGATTTTTATGTATCAATCACTTTGTTCACCTCTCATATTAATTCTTTTCATTTTCAGTTGATTGCATTGATGTTTCTAGTCATGAAAGATTTTCAGCTACAAAGTGATCAATTTTCTTCCTTGTCTTATTGTGAAAGATAGAACTTGCAAGCTAATGTTTAAATAACAGTGATGATAGTAGTCATTCTTAGTTTCTTCCTGATTTTAATTGTAATGTCTCTACAAACTTCACTTTGCATTTAATCAAGATTAAGTCAAAAAAAAGGGCAAGACTATTTTTAAGAAGGATTACTTCTGTTCTAACTTTCTCTGTCATCTTCATCAGGAATGGGTGTTCACTTTTAGAGGTTGTCTTTTCGATATTTATGACATGATTATGTGTTGTGCTTATATTGAATCATCATTACAGTCTTGTGTTCATTATAGTTATAGGAGATAGTTTTGCTCTTAGATTTTAATGTGCAATGGAATATTTGCTAATAACTTCTGTATTTTCAGTACTCATTCATGCATCAACATTATATGTTTTTGTAGAATAAGAGTCATTTCTCTCTTTTTTTCTACATTATGAAACAGTTTTTATAAAAAGGGAATGCTTGAAATAATTTTCTAAGAAAATTCTTTACAGCTAGAGCCCTTTGCACAATAATTTCTTGCTAACTTGACTTCATCTGCAAAGACTGGTCTATTCAGAGAGGTAAGTGAAAAACAGAATAGAAAAACAATAGATTGAATCAGTGAAACCAAATCTTGGTTCTTTGAAAAAAAATCAACAAAATTGACCAAACTTTAACAAGACTAAGAAAATAAAAGAAAAGATGCAAATATTTAAAATCAGATATAAAAGTAGGGACTTTACTACCTCTTTACAGAAGTAAAAAGAATTAGGAAAGAATACTACAAACAGTTATACACCAACAGACAAGACAACGTGGATGAAATGGACAAATTCCTAAAGCACTCAAATCACCTGAAATGATTCAAGAAGAAATAGAAAATGCAAACAGACTTATAACAAGAAATTGAATCAGTAATCAAAGACCTCACAACAAAGAACAATCCAGGAGCAATGGCTTTCCTTGGGAATTCTACAAGACATTTAAAGAATGAATTTCAATCCTTCTCAAATTCTTATGGAATTAGAAGAGGAGGGAATACTTCCTAACTCATTCTATGAGACGACTATCGCTCTAATACCAGACAAAGACATCACAAGAAAAGAAAACTACAGTCCAATATGTCCAATGAATATAGACACCAAACTCTTTAACAAAATACTTGCAAAACTGCCTATTAAACAGCATATGACCGAGTGGGATTTATCCCAAGAATGCAAGGGTGGTTCAACATAAGAAAATCCATCCATATAATGCACCAACTTACTAAAACAAAGGAAAAAATAAAACATGATCATCTCGATTAATGAAGAAAAACACTTGACAAAATCAAATACCATTTCCTTTTTTTTTTTTAAAGCATAACAGATTTATTTAATCAAAATTTTACGTGATGTGGGAGCTCTTATAAATGACAACCCAGAGACCAAGAGAAAACTGTCTGTTTTTATGCTTAGGTTCGATGAAGAGTGAACAGCCATGTAGAACTGTGATTGGACAGAAAGGGTCTGACCTCCTGCTAGCAGACTGAGGCAGGAGGCCCCGCCAGGCCTGTCTGTGCAGATTCTTTTTGGCCTCTCTGTGTAGCGTTCCTTCCTCCTGTGTGTAGGACAGGACCCCTCTGGAATGAGGGCTTTCAAAGGAGAAGGGAGAAGGGAGAGAGAGACCTTTCTAGATTTTATGGCTGGCTTTGGGGGAGAGGAGTTCTACTTTCTATGACCCATCTTGGAGAAGAGAAATTCTGGTTTCTGTGACTTGCTTTGGGGGAGAAAAAGGGGTGGGAGTCTGAAAGATGGAAGAAGGTAAGAGAGACATTGCTTTTGAGGCTTTCTAACCTCCTTCAAAGTACTCAGCACGCCAAGGCACCATCCTGTGGGGTATCATGTTCTGAGCCCCGACATCATGATAACTGGGAAGAATTACTGGCATTTAGAGGACAGGAGCAGCGGGGAAGCTAGTGAGTGGGGTAGTCCTGTCCGAGAACAGTTGGCAAACCCCAAAAGCCCATTGAGAAACGCTGATTGAATTCCAGCTTTTAAAAGTATTTAGTATATTCTATACAATGTGAACTCAAAGACGGGAAAGCATTTAAAAACCTTTTATACATCTGAGAAGTGGCTTTTTATAGATACAGGTAATTTGCAGCATCTTTTTAAAAGATATTTTAGATATTCTTTATGTTTACCTGTTAATATTTTTTTCTGTTATTAAATTTTATTTATTATTTATTTATTTATTACAAATATTCATGAGATACAAAGCTGGTTGTCCCCCCTCCTGCCCATGATGTGGAGGCCAGATTCATACTGGAGGCATACCCATTACCAGAAATTACTTTTGTACCCTTTGTCCCCACCCAGTTATCCCCCAACCTCCCTCCCCTTCCCCCTCTACCCTCAACTCCAATTTGTAGCCCTAGGAATATTCCCTCCCTCTGTTGGATCACAGCATTACTATGGTCTTTCTTTCCTGCCTTCCTTTCTCTCTTAGCTCCCACATATGAGTGAGCACATGCGGCATTTATCCCTCTGTGCTTTGCTTGCTTCACTCAACATAAGTTTCTCCAGACTCATCCATGTTGTTGCAAATGGGAGTATTTCATTCTTTTTTATGGCAGAGAAGTATTCCATGGTGTATATATACCATGGAATAAGTTTCCTTATCCAATCATCTACTGATGGACATTCAGGTTGGTTCCATATCTTGGCTATTGTAAACAGAGCTGCAATAAACGTGGGAGTGCAGCTATCTCTTCAACATTATGATTTCCATTCTTCTGGATATATACCCAGAGGAGGGATTGCTGGATCATATGGAAGATCTATCTGTAGTTGTTTGAGAAACCTCCAAATTGTTTTCCAAAGTGGTTGTACTAATTTACAGTCTCACCAACAGTGTAGGAGTGTTCCCTTCTCTCTACACCCGCACCAGCATTTGTTATTCACCATCTTTTTTATTATAGCCAGTCTAACTGGAGTGAGGTGGTATCTCAATGTGGTTTTAATTTGCATTTCCCCCATGATTAGTGATGTTGAGCATTTTTTTCATGTATCTGTTGGCCATTTGTATGTCTTCCTTTGAAAAATGTCTATTCAGCACCTTTGCCCATCTTTTAATTGGGTCATTTTTTTTTTACTGTATAATTGCTTGAGTTCTATGTATATTCTGGATATTAGTCCCTTGTTGGATGCATTGTTGGCAAAAATTATCACCCATACTGTAGGTTGTCTTTTCAGTCTGTTGATTGTTTCTTTTGCTGTGCAGAAACTTTTTAGTTTGATATAGTCCCATTTGTTTATTTTTTCTTTTGCTGCTTGTGCTTTCAGGCATGTGTTCATAAAGCCTGCCCAGACCTAACTGCTGAAGTGTTTCACCTGTATTTTTCCTTAGTAATTTTAGAGTTTCAGGTCTTATACTTAAGTATTTAATCCATTTTGAGATGATTTTAGTGTATGCTGAAAGATGCATATCTAGTTTCATTCTGCTGCATATGGATATCCAGTTTTCCCAGCACCACTTGTTGAAGAGGCAATCTTTCCCCCAATGTAGATTTTTGTTGCCTTGTCTAATATCAGATGGCTATAAGCCTGAGGAGTGATTTCTGGGTTCTCAATTCTACTCCACTGGTCTGAATGTCTATTTTTATACCAGTACCACGCTTTTTTGGTTACAACATCTTTGTAGTATAATTTGAAGTCAGGCAGAGTTATGCCTCTAGCTTTGTTTTTGTTTTTGTTTTGCTAAGGCTTGCTTTGGCTATTTGGGGTCTTTTGTTTTTCCATATGAAAGGTAAGATTGTTTTTTCCATTTCTGTGAAGAATGTCCTTGGTATTTTGATGGGGATTGCATTGAATCTGTAGATCACTTTGGGTAGTATAGACATTTTCAGAATGTTAATTCTTCCAATCCAAGAACATGGAATATCTTTCCATCTTTTTGTGTCTTCTTTAATTTCTTTCAGAAGTGGTTTGTAATTCTCATTGTAGAAGTCTTTCACCTCCTTGGTTAAATTGATCCCTAGGTATCATATTTTTTTGGTGACAATTGTAAATGGGCTTACTTTCCTTATTTCTCTTTCTGTTAATTCATTATTTAAGTATATAAATGCTACTGATTTGGGGGCATTTATTTTGTATCCTGCAACATTAATGAAGTTATTAACCAGATCTAGGAGTTTTTTGATAGAGTCTTTAGGTTTTTCTACATATAGTATCATGTCATCTGCAAATAGGGAAAGTTTGACGTCATCTTTTCCAGTCTGGATTCCCTTTATTTCTTTCTCTTGCCTGATTGCTCTACCTAGTATCTCTAGTACTATGCTGAATAGAAGCAGTGAGAGTAGGCATCCTTGTCTTGCTCCTGTCCTTAAGGGGAAGGACTTCAATTTTTCCCCATTCAGAATAATACTGGTGGTGGGCTTGTCATAAATGGCTTTTATTATGTTAAGATATTTTCCTTCTATACCTAATTTGTTGAGAGTCTTTATCATGAAGGAATGTTGAATTTTGTTGAATGTTTGTGAATGTTGAATGTTGAATAGATGCTTTTTCAGCATCTATTGAGATGATCTTTGAGATGGTCTTTGTCCTTGAGCTTGTTGATGTGATGTATCACATTTATTGACTTTTGTATGTTGAATCATACTTGCATCCCTGGATGAATCCCACTTGATCATAGTGTATAAGTTTTTTAATATGTTGCTGTATTCTAATCGCTAATATTTTGCTGAGGATTTTAGCATCTAGATTCATCAAGGATATTGGCCTATAATTTTCTTTTTTTGTTGTGTCTATCTAGTTTTGGTATCAGAGTTATGTTGGCCTCATAGAATGAGTTTGGGAGAGTAGCATCTGTTTCAATTGTTTGGAACACTTTCATGAGAATTGGTATTAACTCCTCTTTAAAAGTTTGATAGAATTTAGCTGGAAAGCCATCCAGACCTGCACTTTTTTTTGTTCGAAGATTGCTAATTACCACTTCGATCTCCTTGCTTGTTATTGGTCTGTTCAGGTTTTCTATGTCTTCTTGATTCAGTCTTGGTAATTTATATGTGTCTAGAAACTTATCTATATATTCCAGATTTTCAAAGTTGTTGTCATGCACTTGTTTATAATAGTGTCTAATGATTCTTTGTATTTCTGTGGTGTCACTTGTAATGTGTCCCTTTTCATTTCTGATTTTTGTTATTTGGCTCCTCTCTCTCCTTTCTTTTTGTCAATCTAGCTAATGGTGTGTCTATTGTATTTATCTTCTCAAAAAACCAACTTTTTGTTTTGCTGATCTTTTATATTGTTTTTTGGGTCTCTATTTCATTTAGTTCTGCTCTGATCTTAATTATTTCTTTCTGTGTACTATGTTTAGGTTTGGATTGTTGTTGTCTTTCAAGTTCTTTGAGGCATAGTGTTAGGTCATTTATTTGAAGTCTTTCCATTCTTTTTATATAAGCATTTATTGCAATAAATTTACCTCTTAGTACTGCTTTTGCAGTATCCCACAGGTTTTGGTATGATGTGTCTTTATTTTCATTAGTTTCTAGAATTTTTTTGATATCCTGTTTAATTTCTTCTTGGATACATTGGTCATTTGGGAGCCTATTATTTAGTTTCCATGTATTTGTATAGCTTCCAGGTTTTGCTTATTGTTTATTTACAAATTTAGTCCATTGTTGTCTGAAAAGATAGTTGGAATGATTTCAATTTTTTAAAAATTTGCTGAGACTAGATTTGTGACCTAATATGTGGTCTATCCTGGAGAATGTACCATGAGCTGATGAGAAGAATGTGTATTCTTTAGTTGTTGGGTAAAACGTTCTGTATATATCTGCCAAGTCCAGTTGGTCTAGGGTACAGATTAAATTCTGTGTCTCTTTGTTGACTTGTTGCCTGGAAGATCTGTCCCATACTGAGAGAGGGGTGTTCAGATCACCCACTATTAATGTGTTAGGCTCCATTTCTTTCTTTAGGTCAAAGAGTATTTGCTTTATATATCTGGGTGCTCCTGTATTGGGTGCATACATGTTTATGATTGTTGTGTCTTCTAGCTGGATAGATCCTTTGATCATTATATAGTGGCCTTCTTTGTCTTTTTATCTTTTTTGGTTTAAATTCTATTTTGTCCAATATAAGAATAGTTACTCCTGCTTGTTTTTGGTTTCCATTTGCATGGTATTTCTTTTTCCATTCCTTGGCTTTTAGTCTCTGTGTGTCTTTACCAGTGAGGTGGGTCTCTTGGAGACAGCATATACTTGGGTCTAGCTTTTTAATCCAGTCAGTCAGTCTGTGTCTTTTGAATGGGGAGTTTAGTCCATTCACATTCAGAGTAGTTAATTAACAAGTGTTGTTTAATTCCTGTCATTTAATTGCTACTGGTTTAGGTGGTTTAAATATCTTTTTATCATTATTTCCCCTTTTATTTCTCTTCTTCAGTGTGAGTTGGGAATTTAAGGTGGAACGATTTAGCTTCTTTCTCTTTCTTGCTGGCATTTTTGTTTTAACTGTGAGTTTTGCTCTTTCTTGTGTATTCGTGGTGATGGTCACCATTATTCAGATCCAGATGAATGACTCCCTTGAGAATTTCTTGCAGGGCTGGTCGTGTGGTGGTGAACTCCCACAACTTTTGTTTATCTGGGAAATACACTATTTCTCCCTTGTTTCTGAAGGAGAGCCTTGCTGGGTAAAGAATTCTTGGCTGACAGATTTTTTTCTTTTAGTATTTTGAATATGTCATTCCACTTTCTTCTGGCCTGTAGGGTTTTGGTTGAGAAGTCTGCTGTTAGTTTGATGGGGTTCCCCTATAAGTGACCTGATGCTTTTCTCTTGCTGCTTGTAGAATTCTCTCTTTGTCTTTGAGCTTTGTGAATTTAACTATAATATGTCTTGGGGAGGATCTTTTTGGGTTGAACCTGTTTGGGGACCTTTGAGCTTCCTGGATCTGAAGGTCTGTATGTCACCCTATACCTGGGAAGTTTTCTGTTACTAATTCCTTGAGTAGGTTTTCGATACCTTTTCCTTTCTCCTGCCCTTCAGGAATACCCACAATTCAGATGTTAGAGCGCTTGAGGTTGTCTGCTATCTCTTTTAGGTTTTCCTCATTATTTTTAATTCTTTTTTCCTTTTTTTGTCTGCCTGACTTATTTCAAAAAGACCATCTTCAAGCCCTGAAATTCTTTCTTCTGCTTGCTCTACCCTGCTGCTCAAGCTCTCAGTCATGTTTTTTTCTTTCATTCAGTGAGTCTTTCATTTCTAGAAGTTCTGCTACACTCTTTTTTATGGTATTAATCTCTTTGTAGATTTCCTCCTTCCTAGTCTGGATTTTCTTGTTTCATTGTGTTCTCTAACTGAGTCTTCCCTTATTTCTTCAAGTTTTCTTAAGATCATTGCTTGAAATTCTTTTTCGGACATTTCAAGGATTCCCTATTCCATAGAGTCTGACTTTGGGGCATTACTGTATCCTTTCAGTGGTGTCATTTCTTCTTGATTGTCTGTACTTCTAGTGGTTTTTTGCTGATGCTTGGTCATTTGGTAGGGGGCTTGCTTCTTCTATTACACTGAGGTTGGCTGTGGAGTGGCCTTGGTTGCTACTGTGGGTGGTGAATTGTCTTTGCTTGACAGTAGGTGTGATGGTAGTTATGTTAAACCACCTTGGTTCCTGTTTGAGACTCTGTGGTAGTAGAATAAGCCCGTAGTGCATGGAGTTCTGCTGGGCCAAACTCAGTGGGTCAGAACTGTAGGCTGGTGCTCCCCCCTGTGTCTGAGATGGGATGAGGGGCTGTGTGGAGCCATGTGGTTCTGCTGGCTGGTGTTGCTGCCAGCCACCACTGGTGGGCTCACCTGTGTGGTGCCAGTTCAGGGTGTGGGGGCGGGGTCTGGAGCTCCCCACCTGCCTGGGTCCAAGGCGGATGGGTGAGGGAGCCACAATTCCACTGGCTGGCACTGGTGTGCTCACCCATGCAATGCCAGTTCAGGGAACAGGGGCTCTCCCCTGCCTGGGTTCAAGACGGCCGGGTGAGGGAGCTGCGTGGGGCCGTGGTTCTGCTGGCTGGCATCAGTGGGCTCACCTGCATGGTCTCAAGTAGCACTTCATGATTTAAAAAAAACACGCAGAAAACTAGGAATGGAAGGGAAGTCCTTAACATGATTAAGGGCATTTATGAAAAACCCACAGTTAACATCTACTCAGTGATCAAGGACTGACCATTTTCTCCCACAAGACAATGATGTCTGCTTTCATTCTGGCAATACTGTGTTTTACTGGATGTTTTAGCCACAGTAATTAGGCAAGAAAAAGAAATAAAAGGTGTCCAAATTGGAAAGGAAGAAGTAAAATTATTTCTACTCACAGATGGCATACTCATATTCATGTAGAAAATATCAAAGAATACACACACACACACACATTAAAAAAAAAAACTAGAGCTAAGAAATTCAGGAAAGTTGCAAGGTACATGACCAACACTCAAAAATCAGTTTGTTTCTATACAACAGCAATGAACAACACCCCTCCCCGCCACTTAAGAAAACATTACATTTACAATAGCATCCAAAAGAATAGCTTTTAAAAAAATTAAAGATGTGAAAGACTTGTACACTGAAAATAGCAAGAATGTTGTAAAATAAATAAAAGAAGATCTTAATAAATGGAAAACATTCTATGTTCAAACATTGGAGGAGTTAATATTGTATTGCTGTATTAGGCAATACTCCCCAAAGTGACCTACAGATTCAATGCAGTCCTTATTAATATTTCAAAAGCCTTTTTGCAGAAATGGAAAAAGTTGATCTTCAAATGCCTATAGAATTTTAAGGCGTCCCAAATAGCCAAAACAACATTGAAAGAGAACAAAGATGGAGAACTCACACTTCCTGGTTTCAAAACTTATTTTGAAGGTACAGCAATTAAAACAGTGGGGTTTGGGCCTAAGGATATAGACAAATGGAATAGAATTGAGAGTCCATAAATAAAACCATATATCTCTCGTTAATTGGTTTTGGATAAGACTGTTCAGACCACCCAACAGGAAAAGAATAGTCTTTTCAACAGATGATGCTAGGTCAACTGTACATTCACATGCAAAAGAATGAAGGTGGACCCCTAACTCTCATATATACAAAACTTTACTCAAAATGGGTCAATTACCTAAATTTAGGAGCTAGAACCATGAAATTCTTAGAAGAAAACGTAGGGTTATCTTCACGACCCTAGATTTGGCAGTTGATTCTTAGATTGACATCAAAAGCATGAAAAGCAAAAGAAAACAAGTAAATAAATTGGACTTCATCAAAATTAAAACCTTTTGTGAAATATATTACCAAGAAAGTGAAAAGACAAACTACAAAATGGGAGAAAATATTTGCAGATAATATGCCAGTTAAGGATCTAATATCCAGAGTATGTAAAAACTCCCACAACTTAACAAGAAAAAACACAATTCAATTTGAAAAATGAATAAAGAACATGAAGACATTTCTCCAAAGATGATATACAAATGGCCAATAAGTAGATGAAGACTTTCAGCATCGCTAGTCATCCGTGAAATGCAAATCAAACGACCATGTGGTATCACTTCACAACTACTAGGATGACTGTCATTTAAAAAAAAAAAAAAAGGAAAGTAACAAGAGTTGATCAGGATGTAGAGAAACTGGAGCACTCATCTGCTGCTGGTGCTGGGAATGTGAAATGGTGTAGCAGCTTTGGCGGGTCTTCAAAAAATTAAAAATTAAATATTAAATTATCACATGATCTAGTAATTTCAATCTTACATATATACGCTCCAAAAATGACAGCAAGACTCAAACAGGTATTTGCACACCCATGTTCATAGCAGCATTATTCACAATAGCCAAAAGATGGAAACAACCCAAATATTCATCAATAGATAATGGATGAACAAATTGTGGTATATCCATACAATGGAATCTTATTCATTCATAAAGTGAATGAAGTGCTGACATATTCTCCAATGTGGACGAAACGTGAAGACATTATGTGAAAGAATCCAGACACAAAAGGCCACATAACATATCCTATCATTCCATTTCTGTAAAACATCCAAAAGAGGTAAATCCACAGGGACAGAAAGCAGACTGGTGGTTGCCAGGGGCTGGGGTAGGAGAGCAATGTGGAGTAACTGCTTAATGATCGTGGGGTTTTCTCTTGGGATGATGAAAATTATTTAGAGGGCTAGCTGATTAGCTCAGCTGGTTAGAGTGCAGCCTTGTAACACCAAGGCCAGGGGGTGGGATCCCCATACCAGCTAGCCACCAAAAAAAAAAAGAAAGAAAGAAAATTATTTTGAACTAGAGAGTGGTGGTGGTTGCACAGCATTTTGGATGTAGTAAATGCCACTGAATTGTTCACTTTAAAGTGCTTAATTATATATTATATGAATTTCAGCTCAACTAAATTGGAAAAAAAGAGATGTTCTGAGCAATGATAACTCTCAGTACAGAAGAGTTGTGTTGGAAAACTTTCAAGGCAATACCTTATTTTTCCTATGGCAGAAGTTTTCTCTTTTTTGTTCTGTCCACACATTTGGCTAGATCCCATTTCATCTCACCTAATCTTGGGTTTCTCTCCAGTAAATTCTCTCTCCTTTCTGGATTATCAAATTTTCTCTTTCTGCCATATGATTACCATCAGCATTATAACTTACTGTGATACCTCCCATCTGAAAATAAAATAAGCAAAGCAAAAATAACCTCCCTATTAAATTCTTCTGTAACCTGGAACTGGAGAAGACTTTCATAACTGTAAGTCAAAATCCAAATGTATTAAGGAAATGTGTTACATTTGATTTTATAAAAATAAAATAAAACTTCTGTGACAAAACACATCATAAGCAAAGTGAAAAGATAAAGGAAAAACTGGGAAAAATATTTGCAACTTATATCACAAATTAAGTATTAATATCATTAATATGTAAAGGAATTTTTAAAATATATTTTAAAATAAGTTTAAAAAAGTAAAAGTCCTACCAAAAAAAAAAAAAAAAGGAGTACTATAGAAAAGACCCTATAGAGAAATTGGTCTTAAATAGGTAAAATGATGTTCAAACTTGTTCATAAATGAAAATGAAAAATGCAAATGAAAAATACACAAAGCTTCTGTATCTCCCTATTAGATTGACAAACAGCTAAGTTTTGCGGCACAACTTTGGTGAGGCTTGGGGGACAACCTTCTCTAATCTTACTGGTAAGAATGCAAAACAGTGCAACACCTGTGCAAGAAAATTTGGCAATATCTAGCAAAAGCACAAACAAGTTCACTCTTTGGCCCAGCAATCATATTTCTAGAGGTCTGTACCAATCAACCAACTGGCAAAAATGCAACAACAGCAACAAAATGCAGGCACGTGACTATTTATTGCAGTATTACTTTTAACTTTTAAAATCAATTTATGAATGTATAATTTATAGTCAACAAAATGCACCCATCTTAAATGTACAATTCAATAAATTTTGACAAATATCAAAACATAATCACCCCAAAGAAAATATAAAATATTTCATTCTCCTCCAAAAGTTTCTTTCTAACTCTTTATAGTCCATCCCCCAGCCCCAGGCAATCATTGGTCTTTCTGTTAATATAGATTTGTTTGTATTTTCTAAAGTTTCATATTTATTAAAGCATATCAAATATACCAAAATTGTGTCTGGTTTCTTCCATTCAGCATAATATTTTAGAGAGTCATCCACGTTGGTGAATGTGCCTATAATTTGTTCCTTTTTATTTTTAAGTTGTTTATCTATTGCTATGAATATGTATATGTATATTCACACAATGTGTATATTCATTCACCTGGTCATGCCCATCTGAGTTACTACCAGTTTGGAGATAGTATAAACAAAGCTGCTGTAAATATTCATACACAAGTTCTTTTGTGAACATATGTTTTTATTTCTCTGCCAAATACCTAGTAGTAGAATTTCTGGATGAAATGGTGAGTATATGTTCAAATCTGTAGAAAACTGCTAATTTCTTCAAGTCCTCACCAAAACTTGGTACTGTCAATCTTTTTAAATTTTAGCCTTTCTTTTGTAGTGGCACAAGCTTTTTATTTTCATTTCCCTAGTTATAATGATGTTAAGTATCTCTTTATGTATTTACTTGTGATTCTTCTCTGATCTTTGGTAAATTGTTGTTCAAATATTTTGCTCATTTTTAATTATTGAGTAGTAAGAGTTTATTTATTCTGAATAGAGTTCTATGTCACATATACTATTTGCAAACACGTTCCCCCAGTTTCTGGCTTTTGTTTCTTAACGTACCATTTTAAGAAGCAAAAGTTTTTAATTTTGAGGAAGTTCAAGTTATTGTGTTGTTTCTTTTTTTGTTGTCATACCTAAGATATATATGTCAAACCTAAAATCACTTAGATTTTTTCCTGTTTTCTCCTAGCAGTTTTACTGGATTAGGGCTTAGATTTAAGCCTATGATCCATTTCAGTTAATTTTGTGTATGGAATAAAATGAGGATTTAAATTAATTTTTTGCATATATATGTACAATTATAATGGAGTCATTTGTTAAAATGAATTATTTTGGCAACATTGTTCAAAATCAATTGACTACAAATATGTGAGTTTATTTTGTATTTTCTATTCTGGTTCATTGATCTTTGTGTCTGTTCTTACACTTATGTCTGCACACTCGTTTTTCTTTAGCTTTATAGTAAGTTTTGAAACTGAGTCACATAAGAACTCCAACTTTGTTCTTTTTAAAAAAATTTTTGGATATTGTGGGTCATTTATGTTTCCCAATATGTTTGGGGATTAGGCTTCAAATTCTATGAAGACATGCTGCAATTTTGATAAGGATTGCATTGACTCTTTAGATCAACTTGAAAAGAATTATCATCTTAGAAATATTGCCTTTCAACTTATGACATAGAATCTCTCTTCATTTATGTATGTCTTTTTCTCAGCAATGCTTCATAGTTTTCAGCATATGTGTCTTACAATTCTTTGTTTAAATTTATTCCTAAGTATCTTACTCTTTTGGATGCTATTATAAATGAAATTGTTTTCCTAATTTTATTTTCAGTTTATTTGTTGCTAGTATTTATATGCAATTGATTGTACATGCTAATCTTGTATCTCACATCCTAGATAAACTTGCTTATTAGGTCAGTAGGGGTTTTTTCTTGTTGTTGTAAATTCTTTAGGATTTTCTTCATACCAAATCATGTTGTCTGTAAAAAAAAAAAAAAAAAAAAAAAATCAGTTTACTTTTTTTTTTTCCAACCTACAATTTTTTTTCTTGGTGCACTGTCTAAAACCTCCAGTACAGTGTTAATAAATGTGGTCAAAGCAGACATCCTTGTCTTGTTCCCAACCTTAGTAGGAAAGCATTTATCCTTCACTGTTTTCTATCATCTTAGCTGTAGTTTTTTTGTAGATACTTTATCAAGTTAAGGAAGCTCTCTTCTGTTTCTTAACTGTGAGATTTTATCATAAATAGATGTAGAACTGTATATAGGTTTTTCTGCATCAGTTGAGATGGTCATAAGTTTCTAATAATTAATTGGTTTTTAATTTTTAATTTTAATATAATTTTAAGTTTAATTGATACTTATTTTACTTTAAAATATTGTTTTTAATTGATTTTTTGGATGTAAAGCCAACTTTGCATTCTTGGGATAAACTCTACTTTGTCATGGTATATAATCTGTTTCTATGTTGCTGGATTTGGTTTGCTAATAAAACAGAATCCAAAATTGCTTCAGTATATTATATAAAATATCCAGGTTTTAACATAATTATGAGGTATGTAAAGAAATTGAAAATATGACCATACTCAGGAAGAGCAATGGTCAATAGAAACTTATTTTGAATAGCCCCAGATGTTTGATTTGGCAAAGAAAGTCTTCAAAGAAGCTGTTATAAAAATGCATAAAGATTGAAAAAGAAATAGAATGATCATAACTCAACAAACAGCAATTCTAAGTAGAGAACTAGAATTATCAAAGAGAACCAAATGGAAATTCTAGAGTTAAAAAGTACAACACTGAAATGAAAATTCTCTAGGTGAGCTCAATAGCAGACTTGAGATATCAGAAAACAGAAGCAGTAAAATGAAGACAGAGCAGTAGAAAGATACCCAGTCAGAAGAATGAAAAGGGAAAAACTGAAGAATAATGAACCAAGACTGAAGGACCTATGAGTGATGCCAAGTGCACTGATATATGTGCAACTGGTGTCCTAGAAGGAGAGAAGAGACACAAAGGAGCAGAAAAATATTTGAAGATGTAAGGATTGAAAACTTCCCCAAAACATTAATATACAGATCTGAGAAGTGCAACAAATCACAAGCAAGATACACATAAAGAATCACACCTAGCCACATCAGATAAAGCTGGTGAAAGTCAAGACGATTCTGACCGTAAGTTAATACATGTAGTATAAACACAGTATGATTAACAGCTGACTTTTCATCAGAGAAAATGGGGCCAAAAGGCACACATTCAAAGTATAAAAAGAAAGACAATAAAGAATTCAATATCCAGTGCAACTATTCTTCAAAATGAAGGTAAAATAAAGGAATTTCCAGGTAAACAAAAAATTAGAGAATCCATTGCTAGTAGACTTACTCTGCAAGATATTCTAAAGTAAGTTATTCAGTCAGAAAGAAAGTAATGCCGGGCAGTAACTTGAATCTGCAGTTTATTACCGGAAATGCTAAGAATATGGTTAAATATAAAACTATGTGTGTGTGTCTACCTTTGATCAATTTCCAATGCCCTGAAATGATTGTTTTTCACAATTTTGTCCAGTTTTATAATTGTTTGTTGAAGAGAGGAATTCCCAACCATAGCCAGAAGTCTCTTCTCCAATCCTGCATTCCTTCTTGAACCTACTCCAGTTAGGCTTTCAACTTCACCACTACAACAAAACTATTCTTGAAACAAAAGTTATGACCTTCACGTTAGCAAATTCACTGCTCAACTATCAGTCTTCACCTGACTTGACAGCAGGGTTTAGTACAGTTAGTCACTATCTCTTTGAAACACTTTTTTCACCTACCATTCAGGACGTGACTATTTCTTGGTTGCCAGCCTGTCTCACAGCCACCCCATCTCATCTTCCTTTGCCTGAGCCCTCTTATCTCCCTGTTTGATCCTGAGAGGAACAGTGCCCCAGGACCATGACCTCGTCTCTGGACTACCTATAATCATTCCTTAGAGTAACGAATCCATCTCTATGTTGACAACTTCCAGCATTATATTTTCAGTCCTAAACACCCCTCTTAGCCAAATTCACTATGGCATCTCAAACATAATATGCTTAAGTTCAAGTTCTTTATTTTCCTTCCAAAAATTGTTCATCCCATATCTTTGCCATGTCAGTATATGAGCCTCTATTCTAAAACTAAGAACTAAAAACACGGGAGTCATCCTTGACTCCTCTTCTTAGAAAATACAGATGCTCCTCAATTTACAATGGAATTATGTCCCCATAAACCCATTGTAAGTTGAAAATATCATAAGTTGAAAAATGCATTTGATACACCTGACCTGCTGAACATTAGAGTTTAGCCTACTTTACACATGCTCAGACACTTACATTAGCCTACAGATAGGCAAAATCATCTAGTACAATGCCTATTTTAAAATAAAGTGTGTCAAATATCTCATGTAACTTATTGAATACTGCACTGAAAGCGAAAAACAGAATGGTTGTATGGGTACTCAAAGTATGGTCTCTAACAAATGTGTGTCACTTTCACACCATTGTGAAGTGGAAAAATTGTTAAGTCAAATAATCCTAAATCAGGGACCACCCATATATCAAAATCTGATTACTAGCCATCAACTACACCACTCCCAACCTGGTCCAAACCACAACTATATCTTACCTTTGCCATTACGATAGCCTAACTGGTCTCCTAAATTTTCATTCCTTCTCTTGTACAGTCTTCTCTAGCAGCAAGAATGCTCCTTTTAAAATGCAAAACAAATCACAACCCTCCATTGCTTAAAATTATTACTCAAAGCAAAAACCAGTCTTTAGAACAACTTGTGAATTTCTATATAATTGGCACCAACCCCACCCACCCACATCATCCCTGATCGCAAGTCCTATCATGCCTTCCCTGCTCTTTATTCCAGATCCACTGGTCTCCTATCCTTTCCTCAACCAGGCATGCTCACGATACACATGAATATGGCTCATTTCATTCAGATCTCTACTAATATCCCTTCTTATCAGGGAGGACTCTTTGTATCTTAAAAAACATACCTTACTTTTTTGTCACTCTCTTCTCTTTTCTGATTTTTTCATTTTTTTTTCAAAGTAGCACAAACCAATATTAATAACATTTACTTGTTTACTCATTAATTCTGTACAGCACACAAACATACATACACACAAATGTAAAGCCCAACAGAGCAAATTTGTTGTTTTACTTACTGATTCATCTCAATAACTAGGTAAGACCCCAGTCCAAAGTAGACCCTCAGTAAGTATTTGCTGAATGAATGGATGAAGTTAATGTCTTTTCCAAGTATTTACTAAATGTTTATTAAGTATCAAACACTGTCCTGAGTATAATAAAATCTCCTTTACTTTTTCAAACAATCTGAAAAGTTCTATAAATTAAATATAATTATCCTTATATTACGAATGAGATTCCAAGAGATTAAGGACTTGCTTAAAGTTACACAGCACAGTAGTGATAAAATTGAATTACGTGGTCTCTTAAATTCAAGTTCTTATCTCTATTACACCACTTCTCAAAAATACTGGGTGCATCTGGTAACTATTGACTAGAGCCCATTGAGATAGGATTAAAAGCCAGACACCAGTGAAAACCATTTTCCCCCCTCTAGAAATGACAGTTCTGTTCTCTCCTTCTGAATGTTCAACATACTATTGTGATTGGTCTTTCTTTCTTTCTTCTTTCTTTATTAGCTCCCACTTATGAGTAAGAATATGTGGTATTTCTCTTTCTGTGCCTGGCTTGTTTCACTTAACATAATTTTGTCCAAGTCCACCCATGTTGCTGAGAATGGCAGAATTTCCTTCTTTTCAATAACAGGGTAAATTATATAACAGATAAAGATGAAGTACGAGTGAAATAAAACTAGTCCATGACTAGACATAGATTAAAATTTTTCTGAAGAAAAAAGCAAGAACAAAAGTTATAGAAAAACTAAAGAAAGGGTCAAAATCTGCTACAAACATACATAAACATAACTGCCTGTTCTGACTTTCTATTAAAATATGATAAAAATATTTGCTAGTGAATAAAACAAACGTAAAATTTTGCTCTTATCCTATAATGACTTCCCACCCCATAGAGCTCTTCTCCCATCAAAATAAAGACTTTTACTGTTACAGGGTCCACTCATCTCCTGGCTGAGGCATTTGATATCAAACTCACAGGTCCCACTGCCTACCCCCAGACAAAAAAAAAACAAACAAAAAAAGTCAAATGATAGTGAAAATGGAAGTCAGTTTTCTTCAAGAATACCAGTGACCTGAGGAGGGATGTTAAGCTAACCCACCTCTCTGGTAAACCTGTAGGAGAATGGCCAGGCTAAAGCCATCTCAAAGATCTGGTTTTACTGAGGGGTTTTTTAAGAGGAGCTGAAGGAACAGAACTTGGGAAATGAAAAGCAGGAGGGAGGGGGATGTGCAAGGGGCCAGATGCAGTCTCACCAAGACTCGTTTGGTTTCTGCTCCTTTCCTTGTTGTTATCTCATGGTCCTGCTGAATGGGTGGAATCAATATAGTTTTATTAATGTCTTCCTTGACTTTCCTTAGTGCAAGCCTGTGGCTCCAAGCTGAGTAGAAAACAACTTTACATTCATGTAAATAATGTCATCTTGCCCTATAACTAAGGTTCAAAATATCAAATAACCATGGGAAAAGAGGGAACTCAGAGAAATGCATGCTAAGGGAAAAAAACAAAAGAACTGTGTCCTTTTAAAATCTTTTAGAGTCCATGAGGATTTTGGTCCCAACATCGTTTCAGTCCTGCTCACTCCAAGATTACCATAAAGACATAGAATGACCTCATTTAGTTTTCTATTTCCTATCCCTGCTTTCCTCTATTGCTTCATTCAAGGAGACTCTTGCACTATTGTGTGTAGAAATATGGTGCAAGAATATTTTAAACAAAATTAGAAGGTATGGCATAATATGAATATAAAGTATTTGGTCTTTTTCCATTCTTGTCACAGAGCTCCTAAATCCTTTAGGATTTCCTGAATGACCAAAGTGTCTTTCGTTATTCATGTTATTCACGAGTCTCTCTTGATGTGAGTCTATGCTAATGAGGAGGCATAGGGTGGGGTCCCCTAGACAGTCTCAGGATGGAAAGACCAAGTGATTAAAGGGTTGGGACTTTTAGCCTCACACACTGACCTCTAGGAAGGCGGGGAGAAGACAGAGATTAAGCTCTATAACACTCTTGAACAGCAAGATCTGGTGAGCTTCTAGGTTACCAAACACTCTGAGGTGCCAGGAGGGTGGTATGCCCAGAAAAGGGATGGGGAGGCTCTACATCCCTTCCCCCATGCCTTGCCCTATGCATCTCTTCCATCTACTCATCCATATCCTTTGCAATATGTTTTACATTAAATTGGTAAACACAGGTAAGTGTTTCCCTGAATTCTGTAAGGTGTCCTAACAAATCAGTCAAACCCAAGGAGGGGGAAGTAGGAACCCCAATTTATGGACAGCCAGTCAGAAATATAAGCGACAACCTTCTAGGTGCAACTGGCATCTGAAGTGAGGGCAGGCTCATGGGACTGAGTCCTTAACCTGTGGGATCTGATGCTGTCTCCAGGTAGATACTGTCAGAATTCAATTGAATTAGAGGACACCCAGTTGGTGTCCACTGAAGAATTGTTTAGTGTATGGGGAAACACCCTACATTTTGGTAACCAGAGGTGAAGCATTGTGGTGAGTGGTTATGTGAGAGTAGAAAAAACATTAAGGTTTTCCTATCTCTTACAAAGGTAAATAACAAACTCAAGAAAATATCTGTAACATAGTGAGGCTTAATACCTTGCAAAAGACTAAAAAGGACAAAAGATCCCGTAGAAAAATGGACAAAGGACAAGAACAGATAATGCAAAAAGAAAAAAAAAAAAAGCAAGTATATTTAAATATGGAACACAGTAGAGTTTAAAAAAGAAAATGCCATTTTTGCCTACTAATCTCACAAAGATCCTTCTTATTCTCAGAAAAAAAAATTGGCAATATAATTTTTTTTAATTTTAAAATTTGTACAGCATTCTATTTTAAGAAATGCATCCTAAGGGAATTTTGTGCATATATTCACAAAGAATAGGCTATTAAAATTTTCTTTGCATTTTTTTAAGTAACAAAGGATTAAGATTAGGAGTAAAATAAATACCAAACTGTACAATACTTGACAAAAACTATAAAGCATCAAAACTACAGGATTTTATCAGGATCTTTTGAAGTCATTAAAATGCTGGTGAACAATATGTAGTGATAAAAAAAATTATCAATTCTATTTTATTGAATAGAATAGTAGATTGCCAAACAGTATAGTAAATAATTTCTTATTGAATACAAGTTATTGTCTCCTCACTTTTTCTTCCAATATTTTTTCCTTTCTTTCTTTTTTTTTTATTGAAACATAGTTGATTATACACATCTGTGGGGTACAGAGCTGAATATCAGTACCTGTGTGCAACATGTGATGCTCAAAACAGGATAATTAGCATAGTCAACACTATACAATGTAATGATTTTTCCTGGCCCTTTACCAATTCCTCTCTTACCACCCTCGCCCTCCCACTTTCCCACTTCTGGTAACCTCAGTTCTGTTCTCTCCTTTTCAAAGTTCAATGTATTATTGTGATTGTTGTGCCTTTGTTTCTTTCTTTTTTTATTTATTTGTATATTTTTTTTACCTCCCACTTATGAGTGAAGACATGTGGTATTTCTCCTTCTGTGTCTAGCTTATTTCACTTAACATAATTTTCTCCAGTTTCATCCGTGTTGCTGAGAATGGCAGAATTTTGTTCTGTTTTATGGCTGAGTGATATTCCACTGTGTAAATATACCACGGTTTCCTTATGTAGTATTCAATGATGGATATTTAGGTTGGTTCCAACTCTTGGCTGTGGTAAATAGAGCTACGATATACACGGGAGTGCAGGTATTCCTTTGACATGATGATTTCCATTCTTTTGGGTGTATACCCAGCAATGGAATTGCTGGAATGTATGGCAGTTCTATGTATATTTGTTTGAGGAACCTCCATACCATTTTTTATAATGGCTGCACCAATTTACAGTTCCAACAACAGTGGAGGAGGGTTTCTCTTTTTCCACATCCTTGCCAGCATTTCTTATTCTCTGTCTTTTTGATAATAGCTATTCTAACTAGGTGAGATGATATATTAATGTGGTTTTGATTAGCATTTGCCTGAGGCTGAGTAATGTTGAGCATTTCTTCATGTTTGTTGGATATTTGTATATCTTCCTTTGAGAAATGCCTACTTAGCTCTTTTGCCTATTTTTTAAATGTTTTTTTTTTCTTTCTTTTGCATTAAGATGTTTGAGTTCCTTGTATATTCTGGATATTAATCCTTTGTTGGATGAATAGCTTCCAAATATTTTGTCCCATTCTGTAGGCTGTATCTTCACTCTGTTGTTTCCTTTGCTGTGTAGAAACTTTTTAATGCGATATAATCCCACTTGTTTTATTTCCTTTTGTTGCCTGTGCTTTTGGGGTCTTGTTCATAAGGACTTGCCCAGTCCTACTTCCTGAAGAGTTTCCCTATGTTTTCTTTTAGGAGTTTTATAGTTTCAGGTCTTATATTTAAGTCATTAATCCATTTTGAGTTGATTTTGGTATATGGCAAGAGATTCGGGTCTAGTTTCATTCTTTTACATATGTCTGTCCAGTTTTCCCAGCATCATTTATTTAAGAGGCAGTCTTTTCCCCAACATATATTCTTGATGCCTTTCAAAGATCAGCTAGCTATAAGTATGTGGGTTGATTTCTGGGTTCTCTATTCTGTACCACTGATGCAAGTGTCTGTTTCTATGCCAGCCCCATGCTGTTTTGTTTACTATAGCTTTGTAGTATAATTTGAAGTCAGCTGGTGTTATGCCTCAAGGTTTTTTTTTTTTTTTTTTTTCTCTTAGGAATTCTTTGGCTATTTGGGGTCTTTTTTGTTCCATAAGAATGTTAGGATTATGCTTTCTATTTCTGTGAAGAATGTCATTGGTATTTTGATGGGGATTGCATTGAATCTGTAGATCACTTCAGGTAGTATGGACATTTTCACAATATTAATCCTTCCAACCCAAGAACATGGAATGTCTTTCTACCTTTTTGCGTCCTCTTTAATTTCTGTCAAAAATGATTAGTAGTTCTCATTGTAGAGATCTTTCATCTATTTGGTTAAATTTATTCCTACGTATTTTCTTTTTGGGGGTGGCTATTGTAAATGGGCTAGCTTTCTTCATTTTTATTTTCTGCTAGTTCATTGTTGGAATATAAAAATGCTACTGATTTTTGTGTGTTGATTTTGTATCCCGCAACTTTACTGAAGTCATTTATAACTCTAAGAGATTTTGTAGAGTCTTCAGGTTTTTCTATATAGAGGATCATGTTGTCTGCCAACAGAGGCAATTTAACTTTCTGTTCTCTGATCTGGATGCCCTTTATTCCTTATCTTGCCTGATTGCTCTGCCTAGTATTTCCAATACTATGAGTTAAACAGTGGTGAGAGTGGGCAACTTTGTTTTGTTCCTGTTCTTAAGGGAAAAGCTGAAAGCTTTTCAGGAAGAATGATGCAGCATTCAGGATGATATTGGCAGTAGGCTTGACATATATGGCTTTTATTATGTTGAGATTCTTTCCTTCTATCCCTAATTTGCCAACAGTCTTTATCATGAAGGAATGTTGAATTTTGTCAAATGCTTTTTCCTGAATTTATTGAGATAATCATATGGTTTTTGTCCTTGATTTGGCTGATGTGATGCATCACATTTATTGACTCGCACATGTTGAACCATCCTTGCATCCTTAAAATGGATCCCTCTTGATCATGGTGTATATTTTTTTTGATGTGCTGCTGTAATCTGATTGCTAATATTTTACTGAGGATTTTTGTGTCTTTTTCTTGTTATGTCTTTGACTGGTTTTAGTGTCAGGATGGTGCTGGCCTCATAGAATGAGTTTGGGAGAATGGGCTCTGTTTCAATGTTTTGGAATAGTTTGAAGAGAACTGGTTACTTCCTTAAAGGTTTGGTAGAATTCAGCAGTAAATCCATCTGGTCCTGGGCTTTTCTTTGTTGAGAGACTACTGATTATTGCTTCAATCTCATTGCTTTTTATTAGGCTGCTCAGGTGTCCTATGTCTTCTTGGTTCAGTCTCGGTAATTTGCATGTGTCCAGAAATTTATCCATTTCCTCCACATTTTCAAATTTGTTGGCATATAGTTGTTTATAGTAGTCTCTAATGATTCTTTGTATTTCTGTGGTATCACTTGTAATATCTCCTCTTTCATTTCTGATTTTTGTTATTTGGGTCTTCTCCTTTTTTTTTAGTTAGCTTTGCTAATGGTTTGTCTATTTTATTTATTTCCTCAAAAACAAACTTTTCATATCATTGATCTTTTGTATTATTTTGGGGGTCTCTATTTCATTTAGTTCTGCTCTTATCTGAACTTTTTTTTTATACACTAATTTGGGGATTGGATTGTTCTTCTTTTTCTAGTTCTTTGAGGTGTAGCATTAGGTTGTTTATTTGAAATCTTTCCATTCTTTTGATGTAAGTGTTTATTGCAATAAACTTCCCTCTTAGTCCAGCTTTTGCAGTATCCCACAGGTTTTGGTATGATGTGTCTTTATTTTCATTAGTTTCAAGAAATTTTTTGATTTGCTGTTTATTTTCTCCTTGGACCCATAGGTCATTCAGGAGCATGTTGTTTAATTTCCATGTATTTGTATAGTTTCAGGAGTTTTGCTTGTATTGATTTCTAGTTTTAATACATTGTCATCTGAAAAGATACTTGAAGTGATTTCAGTTTTGTAAAATTTGTTGAGACTTGATTTGTCGCTTAATGTGTGTTCTATTCTGGAGATTGTTTCATGTGCTGAGGAGAAGAATGTGTACTCTGTGGGTATTGGATGAAATGTTCTATAGATATCTGCCAAGTTCAGTTGGTCTAAGTTGTTATTTAAATCTGTGTTTGTCTGTTGATTTGTTGCCTAGAAGATCTGTTCAATGCTGATAGAGGAGTGTTTAGGTCCCCAACTATTGTCATATTTGAGTCTATGTCTTTCTTTAGGTCTAATAGCATTTGCTTTATATATGGGTGCTCCAGTGTTGGGTGCATACACATTTATGATTGTTATGTGTTCTTGCTAGATAGATCTCTTTATCACTATATAAAGTCCTTGTCTTTTTATGGTTTTTGGTTTAAAGTCTATTTTACCAATATTAGAATAGCTAGTCTGGCTCATTTTTGGTTTCCATTTGTGTGGTATATCCTTTTCCATCCCTTTACTATTAGTATTTGTGTGTTTTTATAAGTGAGGTGAGTCTCTTGTAGACAGAATATAGTTGGGTCTAGCTTTTTAATCAAATCAGCCAGTCACTGTCTTTTAAATGGTGAATTTAATGCATTTACATTTAGGGTTGTTATTGAAAGGTACTGTTTTACTCCTGGCATTTTATTGATTTTCATTTGGATGCTTTAAATATCCTTCATTCCTTTCTTTCCTTTTATTGTTTGTCTGTGGTGTTTTTTGGTTTCCTGAGGTGGTGAAATATAGTTTTTTTCTCCTTCTCATTCGCATTTTTGTTCTTCCAGTGAGTTTTGTTGTTTCTTGTATATTCATGGTAGTGCTTATTATTTTTTGGATTCCAGATGCAGGACTCCATTGAGGATTTCTTGTATGGCTGGTCATGTGGTGGTGAATTCCCATAGCTTTTGTCTATCTGGTAAATATACTATTTATCCCTCATTTTTTGAGAGATAACCTTGCTGGGTATAATATTCTTGACTGGCAGTTGGGTTTTTTTTTTTTCTTTTAGTATTTTGAATATATCATCCCATTCTATTCTGGCATGTAGAGTTTCTATTGAGAAGCCTGCTGTTAGTCTGATGGGGGCCCTCTTATAGGTGACTTGACAATTTTCTGGTTGTTTTTAGGATTCTCTCTTTGTCTTTGAGTTTTGCCAGTTTGACTATAAATTGTCTCAGAGAGGACATTTTCAGATTGAATCTATTTGATATTTGAGCCTCCTGAACCTGAAGGTCTATGTCTCTCTCTGTACCTAGGAAGTTTTGTGCTATTATTTTATTGAATATGTTCTCAATGCCTTTTGCTTTCTCCTCTCCCTGCAGAACACCCATGATTTGGATGTTTGTGTGTTTAAGGTTTCTGCCATCTCTCTTGGATTTTCTTCATTTATTTTTTTTCATCTGCCTGAGTTGTTTTGAAAAGACTATTTTTAAGATCAGTAATTATTTCTTCTGCTTGCTCTAGCTGTTGCTTAAAGTCTCAGTTACATATTTTTTTATTTCATTGAATGACTCCTTCAGTTCCTGGAGTTATACTACATTCTTTTTTAAGATATTAATCTCTTTGTAAATTTCCTTATTCATATACTGGATAGTTTTGCTCAGTTCATTTTGTCATCGAATGGAGTCTTCTTGTATCACATTCAGTTTCCTTAAGATTGCTACTCAGAATCCCTTTTCAGTCATTTCAAGGGTTTCCTACTCTGTGGGGTCTGGTACTTGAAAGTTATTGTATTCCTTTGGTGGAATCATATTTCCTTGTTTTTTCACATTTCTAGTATCTCTATGTTGATGTCTTGTCATCTGTTTGCTTCTATTACTCTGGAGTGGGCTTGAGGAGAGAGACTTCTTCCTGTAGATGTGTTTTATATTGACTGTTGAATAGGATATTTTAGTATTGGCTCTGAGTAAGTGCAGTAGTGTAGTCTCCCTGTGGGTATTTTGGCTGTATTCAATGTTGGAGTTGTGTGTGAGTGCCTCTATGGCCTAGGCACTGGGGCACTTAATGATTCCTTGCTAAGGTTATTGATACTCTTTCCCCAGGCTTTGCTCTTGACTCTCCTTTGTGAGCACAGTTGAGTGGGCCTCCTATATGGTGGTGGTGGCTGCTGCTGTCGTGATAAGCTCTCCTTGTGGCAGAAGTGGCTGTTTGGGTGGCTGTGGTGTACTACCTATGTGCCAGTGGTGTCTATAGCAGTGGTGAGGGCTGCCCACAGCAACTGAGGTCCTGAGCACTCTTCCTCCTTGTTGTCAGCCTGCACCACTTTTTTTCCCAGTATAGACACTGACAAGGTCACTTGCATTTGGCATAAGTTATTTATTTTTGGTGGCTGGCCAATACAAGGATCAAAAATTTTATTTATATATTTTACCTCTTTATTAGTCCCTCTTCTTATTAATGTCCTCATACAAATATATGAGTACATTAGAATATAAAATATAAGTAAGCTTTTAGAGAACAGATGTCAATTATTCTAACTTATCAGTCAGAAGAGCTTCTCTCATAAATAATAACTAAATTAATTTTTTACCTATATGACTTAGATCATTAAAGAACATGGAGCTAGCCCCTTAAAATAAATGTCCAATAAATTAACTTTTGCTCAAGCCAGCTGCCCTCTGCCCTTAACACTACACCTTTCTTCCTTCACAAACACTCAAAAACTCAGTCATCTTTGCCCCAGAATCCCCCATTGTACCCTATGTAGCTAGTTACCACATCCTACCCATCACCTATACTGTCTCTCTCTGTCCATTTTGATTGCCACTGCCTTATTCTAAGCCCTCAAACCTTCATTTATGGATCATCTAAATTGGCTAATAGTGGGACTTCTTAACTCCACGCTACACTCATCCAAATCCAACCACCTTGCTACTGTCAGACTATTATTTTATAAACATCACTTTAACCAGGTCATTTCATTGCTTTACAACCTTGAAGAACTTTCTATTTCCTCTCCATAAGAGTTAACATCATACTAAACCATGGTTTGTTTCATGTGCTCTTTTTTCTTTCACTGCTGCCCACTTTAATTTTTAAATTCCCAATAAATGCCTTTCCTTCTCATCCAACCAATATTCCATCCATGCACAAATTCATTACACTTCTGGGCTCTCTCTCAGGGTACTTGTTTCACCTGTTACCCTCCTTCTTCCCTATGCTTTCCAAAGCATACCCATTTATCCAGCCTCAGATTGTCACAATTTCTCCAAGTCTCCTTTAATATTTCCTGTTGATTTCTTCCTTCTTCAAATTCTCCTAGTCTGTACAGTCTGGATCTCAAAATTTACTATGCAAGATCCCTTATATTATTTGGTTTTTTTTCATTATGTTGTTCATGTTTTTTAAACTCAAATATAAACTTCAATCGTGAGAACTGTGTTTTATATTTCATTTTTATTATATGTAATAAATGACACAATGGTGACCACAAAGGAATTATGAAAAATGCTCTTTTGACTGATAATGAAATAAAATGAATTTAATAGGAAAAAAAATACTGCCAGTACTCGCAGCCCTGTTTTTTAGCTATGGCCTCCTTAAACAGCAAATTCAAATCAACCTGGTTTTCAGAATCCTAGAAAGCTGAGTTCCATGTCACCTGCCATGAAGCAATGGCTCAAATGCAAATGAGAAAAGTTCATTTCAACATGAGATTTGTGTTACTCTCTATCCCAACACCTCTCATCCTTCTCAAATATTTCAGTGTTCACATAAGAGACCCATTCCATATCCTAGTCTATTGGAGATTGACTTTATTACCTCCAAAGTCTTCCCCCACCCACCCACTTCGAGGAGCAAACCCTTGACTTCATTATTAATGAGAGTTTCACATCTTCAAAATAATACTTTAGATATTTCTCACTATGGCCTTCTATCTTCATAACTTCCTTATTTAACTAATCCCACTATTTTCATCTTTGTTAACATTAGGGCTCCCATCCACTAGTCCATAATTTCTCCCCATCCAAATTGCCCTACGGTATTCACTTTTATTCTTATCCATTTTTTCTTGGGCTGAATTGTGTCCCCCCAAAAATTCATGTTGAAGTTCCAAACCTCAATACCTCAGAATGTGATTGTCTTTGGAAATAGGGTCTTTTAAAAGATGATGAAGTTAAAATTAGGCTGTTACGGGGTAACCTAATCCAAGTTGATTGGTGTCCTTATAAGAGGGGGAAATTTGGACACAAAAAGAGATACTGGGGATCATGTACACAGAGGAGAGACCATGTGAGGACACAGGGAGAAGATGTTCATGTGCAAGCCACAGAGAGAGGCCTTAGAAGGAACTAACACTACTAACACTTGTATCTTGAACTTTCAGCCTCCAGAACCGTGAGAAATAAATTTCTGTTGGTAAGCCTCCCAGTCTGTGGTATTTTGTATGGCAGCCTGAGCACACTATTGCAGCTTCTTAGACCTGTGCTCTATCATTTCACTTTACTTTCTGCCCATATGCTCTATCCCCTTGGCCCTAAAGTGTCAAACAGCACAAGCCACAACATTCCTGGTAAGATACACAGTGACCCAGGACTTTTGGTCTTGCCTAGAGAAGTGTGCTTGTTCCAGGAGTGGCTGGACACACCAGCATTGTGCTGCAGGAGAGGTACTCCCATCCCCCCACTGCTTGCTCTTTTTATAGGAACTTTGAGGTCTCCCAATTAATGAATAACCCAAGGAGTTTTTGTGGTTGTGAAATTGCCCTTGCTAGTAGATCTGGCAGCTGGTTTTCAGTTGCTCTGGGGAACTGCGAGCTACTGCTGATAACAATTGAAAGACATTTCAGTAAGCTAAACTCTGCAGTCCCTCCCAAGTTGGGTTGAGAAAGGCACTGGTCTCAGATAACTTGTTACCAGGCAACTGAAGTGACTCAACAATTGGGTTTATCTCTTCTCGTGTTAATTGCAAATGGCCAGCAAAACTTCAGTCTTGGATGAATACTCACATCGTCTTGACTACTGCAGTAGACATTTGAGTTTTGTTGTAGCAAAAAAGAAAAGAAAGAAATCACACAACTGCACTAATTGATACTTAACCATAAATTCTCATGTGTAAGTTTGCATGAGGACCTTGGCAGTGACTACAAAGCCCATTATTATTCTCTAGTCATCTCATATTTACCATCAACAGATTTTGCCTAGTAGAAAAAATAGGAGCCATAGAATAAAAACTAACACTACTTTGCATGTGGTGTATCCTTTCTCCCCCTCCTCCTGCCAAAGTCCTTATACCTAAACTCAGGATACCACCCCTCCCACCTGGCACTATCTACTTTTCCCTTAGTTATAATAACTTCAAGTGCTCTATCAAGTTCTTTTGGCTTTTTCAAATTAGTGGTTAAATATGCTCACGTGCTTTACATGTTACAAAAGAAAACCAAAATCACTGTGTTTATTTTCTTGTTTTATTAATATTCACATAACTTAAAATTCACCATTTTAAAGTACACAATTCAGTGGTTTATGGTATTTTCACTGTCTTCCAAACATCATCACATATTACATAGTATTTCCATCACCAAAAGTGAAAACATACACTGCTCAGCAGTCAGTCTCAGTTCCCCACATTTCCCCTGGCAACCACTAATCTATTTTTTGTCTCCATGAATTCTGGACACTCCGTATAAATGAAATCATGCAATATGTGGTCTTTCATGTCTAGGTTCTTTCCTTTAGGATAAAGTTTTCAAGATTCATCCATGTATGTGTCAGTACTTAATTCATTTTTGTTTGTTTGGTTAGTTGGTTGTTTGGTTTGGGTTTTTTGTTTTGGTTTGGTTTTTTTGGCAGCTGGCTGAGTACTTCATTTTTAAGGCTGAATAATATTTCATTGCATGGGAATGCCACATTGTTTACCCATTCATTCCTAATGAACATTTGGTTTGTTTCCACATTTTGGCTAGTGTGAATAATGCTATGAACATTCATGTACAAGTTTTTGCATGAACTTGTATTTTCAGCTCTCTTTTATACACCCAGGAGAAGAATTACTGGGTCATATACTAACTCTTTTTTTAAAAAAAATAATTTATTTTATATATATGTGTTGGGTACTAAGTTGACTTTCAATAGTTGTGTACGATGCGTGATGGTCTGATCAGGATAGTTAGCTCATTCATCATTACAATACATAATCATTCTTTGTATGCATTAACCAATTTCTTGTTAACTCCCCTCCCCTTCCCCTTCCCTTCCCCTTCCCTTTTTCACCTCTAGTAACCGCAGTTCTTTTCTCTCCTTCTAAAAGTTCAACATATTATTGTCATTGCTGTTTTTCTCTCTCCCTTTCCCTATTTGTTGTTTATTTGTTTATTTATGAATTCAAATGTATATATACACAATGGAATACTACTCAGTCATGAAAAAGAATGAAATTCTGCCATTTGCGGGAACATGGATGAGCCCAGAGAAAATTATGCTAAGTGAAACAGCTCAGGTGCAGAGAGAGAAATACCTCATGTGCTTATTCATATACTAATTCTATTTTTAACATTTGTGGAACTGCTAAACTGTTTCCCAAAGTGGCAGCACCAATTTATGTTCTTATTGGCAATATATGAGGGCTTCAATTTCTCCACATCATCACTAACACTTGTAATTATCTGCCTTCTTGATTCTAGCTTTACTAGTGGATAACAAGCAGTATCTTATTGTGGTTTTGATTTGCATTTCCCTAATGGCTAATGATGTTGAGCATCTTTTTATGTGCTTATTGGCCATTTATATATCTTCTTTGGAGAAATGTCTGTTCAAATCTTTTGCCCATTTTTTAATTGGGTTACTTGTTTTTTGTTGTTAAATTGTAAGAGTTCTTTATGTATTCTGGATACTAGACCCTTATCAGATATATAATTTGCAAACATGTTTCCTCATTCTATGGTTAGGTATTCACTTTTCTTATAGAGTCCTTTATGGCAAAAAAAAGTTTTTTATTTTGATAAGGTCCCAATTTGTCTACCATGTCCTTTGCCTATGCTTTGGATGTTATATCCTAATCCAAGTTTGTCGATGTTATTGATCTTTTCAAATAACCAGCTTTTGGTTCTGTTGATTTTCTTTATACTTTTTAATATCATTTTCTTTACTTCTGGTCTAATCTTTATTAAAGTGGAAGGTTAGAATATTCATTTGAGATATTTCTTCTTTTTTAATGTAGGCATTTGCAGCTATAAATTTCCCACTGAGCACAGCTTTCCTTGCATCCCATAAATTTCGGTATGTTGTGTTTTTGTTTTGTTCATCTCATTTCCTTTTTAATTTTTTCTTTGACTCACTGTTTTTTAAGAGTGTGTTTTTTAATTTCCACATATTTGTAAATTTTCCAAATTTCCTTTTGTTGCTAATTTTCAATTTAATTCCATTGTGGTTGAATAACACACCAAAGTATAATTTTCATATTCTTAAATTTATTGAGACCTGCTTTATGGCTTTAGATATGGTCTACCCACGAGAGTGTTTCACGTACATTTGAGAAGAATGTGTGTTTTCCTGTCACTGAGTGTACTATTCTATAAATCTCTGTTAAATCTAGTTGTTATATAGTGTTGTTCAAGTCTCCTAATTCCCTGCCCATCTTCTGTCTCATTGTTTTATTTCTTATTAAATGTGGGTGGGGTAATGAAGTCCTCAGCTATTATTGCATTGCCTGTTTTTTCCTTCAAATGTGTTAGTTTTTGATTCATGTATTCTTGGGGTTCCTTTGTTATTTGCATATGTTTATGATTTTTATATCTTTTTGATGCATTGACCCTTTTATCATTGTATAATGTCATTCTTTGTCTCTAGTAACAACTAGTCATAAAGTCAATTTTTTATGATATCAGTACAGGTTGAATATTCCTAATCCAAAAATTCAAAATGTGAATGGCTCCAAAATTCAAAACATTTTGAGTGCCAACATGATGCTTCAAAAAATGCTCATTGGAGCATTTAGAATTTCAGATTTTCAGATTTGGGATGTTCAACTAGTAAGTATAATGCAAACATTTTGAAATCCAAAAAAATCTGAAATTCAAAATACTTCTGGTCTCAGATTAAACATACTCAGCCTGTATAGCTACTCCAGCTATTTTTTGCTGAAATATTTTTATCTATAATTTTACTTTCAATTTATTTGTCTTTGAATCTGAAGTGAGTCTCTTATAGGTAGCATATATTTGGATTACTTTTTTCTCTATCTATTCTGGCATTCTCTGCCTCATAATTAAAGCGTGTAATCCATATACATTTGATATAATTACTGATAAGGACTTACTTTTGCCATTTTACTATTTTTTTCTATATCTTATGTCTTTTCTGTTCCTCAACTTCTCCATTACTGCCCTTTTTATGTTAAAAAGATATTTCCTAGTGTACAATTTTAATTTTCTTGTCATTTCTTTTGCTATATATTTTTGGTTTATTTTCTTGATGGTTGCCCTGGGGATTACAATGAACATTCTAAATATGTAACTATACAGTTTGAATTAATATCAATTTAATTTCAATAGTGTACAAAACTTTTGCTCCTATATAGCTCTATCCCATCCTTTTAAGCTATTATTGTCACAAATTACATCTCTATATACTGTATGCCTATCAACATAGATTTATAATTATTACTTTATGCAGTTGTATTTTAAATCTAACTTATAAATGAGTTACAAATACAAAGTAGATTTATGTTGCATTTTGTATTTATCTACATAGTTTCCTTTTCCAGTATTCTTTATTTCTTCATGTGAACTTCAGTTATTGTCTGGCATCCTTTCATTTCAACCTAAAGGAATTCCTTTAGCATTTGTTGTAGGGCAAGTCTACTGGCAAAAACCCTCACTTTTTGTTTATCTGAGAATGTTGTCATTTCTTCATCTTCTTTTTCTTTTCTCATTTTTTGGCAGCTAGCCAGTAGAGGATCTGAACCCTTGACCTTGGTGTTATCAGCACCATGCTCTAACCAAGTGAGCTAACCAGCTAGCCCCACTCTCCTTCATTTTTAAAGGGTAGTTTTGCCAGATATACAGAGTGAGTTCAAAGGATTTGTGAGCTGATCAAGGAAAATATGACCACAAAATGGCAACAGCATACAACAAGCTTCATTTGGGTGATACTTTGACAATTTTGCATTCAGGGGAAGAAGTCCCTTGTAGCATAAGAACCTCCAGAGGCCACAGCTCAAGGGCCAACAACCTGAAGGGGAGGAGAGTAACAGAAATCCAAAGGGAGAGGGCAGAGTGGGGGATTCTGTGTCTAGGCAACGTCATTCAGCATCATGGCAGGGAGCCAGAAAACTCTGAAGAGCAGCAGTGGTTTTGGGATCTTTTATAGATATAGGGTTTATCTAACCTATGGCTAGTCTAGTTTGTGGTGTATGCAAAGCAAGCAGGCTCTAAATAGCTAAATATCTGCTTATTTGGGGCTGTATTTAAAACAATAAGATGTGTAAAATTTGAGTTTGGTGTCAGTGGACTTTTGAACTAATGGGTCTTGGTCTGCCATAAAGAACTTAACAACATAGGGCTAATATACAAAGCCATATTTGGCTCATTTATATAACAACATAAAAATTTTGGTTAACAATTTTTTTTCTTAAAACACTTGAATATGTCATTCCACTGACTTCTGGCCTCATGGTTTCTGATAGAAATCAAATGATAACTTTATTGAGAATACCTTGAATGTTTTAAGTCAATTCTTACTTGCTGCTTTCAAGATTCTTTGTCTTTTGACAGTTTGATTATAATGTGTGTAGGTGTGGATCTCTTTAAGCATATTCTAGTTGGAGTTTGTTGAGCTTCCTGAATATTAGATTGATTTTTTTTCCCCAAATTTCAGGTTTGGGCCATTATTTCTTCAAATATTCTTTCTGCCCCTTCTCTCCCATTTCTCCCTCTGAGACTCCCATTATGCATATGTTCTCATACTTGATGGTGTTCGATGGGTCCCTGAGGCTCTGTTTATTTTTCTTTATTACATTTTCTTTCTGTTCCTGAGACTGGATAATCTCAATTGACCTATCTTCTGGTTCACCAATTCTTCTGCCTGTTTGAATCTGCTATTAGTCCCTCTAATAAATTTTTTATTTCAGCTATTGTACTTTTCAACTCTGAAATTTCTATTTTGTTTCTTTTTAAATTTGTATCTCTTTATTGATATTTCTCTATTTGGTGAGAAATTATCTTTCCTTTAGTTCTTTAGAAATGGGTTGGGGGGGGTTGTCTCTTTGACCATATTTTAGACAACTGACTTAAAATCTTTGTACAGAGAGCCCCATGCTGGGGCTTCCTTAAGGACAGTTTCAATTGATTGCTTTTTTTCTATTGTGTATGGGCCATACTTTCTTGTTTCTTCATGTTTCATCATTTTTTGTTGAAAAAATGAAAAATTTTTGTTTGTTAATTTGTTGGTAGCTGGCAGGTAAGGGGATCTGAACCCTTGACCTTGGTGTTATCAGCACCATGCTTTTCCAAGCATGGTAACTGCCAGCCATAAAAATGTACATTTTGATAGTATAATATGGCTACTCTGGAAATCATATGTTAATCCCTCCCCAGGGTTTTTGTTGCTATATATTGTAGTCACTGTTATTTGTTCATTTGTTTAGTGCTTTTTTTGAACTAATTTCTGTAAAGTCTGTATTCTTTGTTGTGTGTGGTCATTGAGGTCTCTTGTCAGCAAAGGAGTCCACTAATTGAACACAGATTTTCTTAAATTCCTGGAACCAAAAAATCTCCCAGTCTTTGCTGAGGGGTTCTGTGTGCACATTGGGGCACAATTTCAACATTCAGCTAGAGTTTACAACTCTGCTTTAGCTTTCACTTCCATTTCTGTGGAACTCCAAGATCAGCCTAAGTGAGAGCTAAGATATTTTCTGAGCATATGCATAGCTCTTGGTATGTTCATGTTCTTCTAGATTCTCATAATACATAGAAACTTTTCAACCCCCTTAAAAACATCTCATTCACCAAGATTTCCTCCAAAACTTTTTGGTTACTCTATTGTTTGCTCCAACTCTTGCCTATCATTCCAGACAGCAGCAACTAAAACATTCTCCTGTATATGTTTTTGACAAACATCCCCTGGTAGCATCTCTTTAGCACTGGGCTAGTTACGAGTCAGAGGAAACAAAGACAAGCCCTTCAAGCAGGCCTTCCAGGAGGCTGCCAGACAGAACAAAACACACAATTACAGCTCTTTCTGAATGAGATTCTTTCTGCTCTCTCCAGTGCCAGGAACCCAGGCTTTATTTCCAAAGCTAATGACGAGTTACAGAGCAGGGAATGGAGCTAAGGAAAGTTAAACACAACAAAGTTTGCTGTTATTATCAAGACTTGGCATTTCTCTTGAATAAGCATTCCCTGGGTTGTGGGTTGCTGTAAGCATTTGGTTATTTCTAGAGTTCCAAAAATGTTGCTTCTGACAGTTTTTGCCAGTTTTTTATTGCTTTTATGGAGGGTGGGTTTTCAAATTTGTTACTTCACCATTTCACTGACATATTCTCCCTTTTTTTCTTGAGCCCCTCCAACTACCATCCAAGCTCCGTCACCTTCAACCATAATCCAATCATTTGGTGGACTGATCACATTCATTCTCCCACTTGCTTATCTCCCACTCCATCCTCGAGCCTCTATTATCCGGCTGACACTCTCACCACTCCTCTGAAACCTTTCTTCCTAAAGTCACCCATGACTTCCTATGTCCAAAATACATTTATGTGACTATTTTCTACTTTTTAAACACTTTCAATTTTGTGCTTCTGTGATGCCATCCTTCAAATACTCAGTTTGTAACAAAGTGCCTGGCACATAATATGTGTTCAGTAATATATACTGAATATATGAATGAAGGAATAATTTCACTTCTATTTTTGTCACTCTCATTCTGATGTAGATGTTTCTTTCTTGGTCCATTCCTTTTTTGCCTGTGGATTCTCTTCAAGATGGAATGACAGATGGTCTTCTCTTATCATTTTACACTCTATCCCTAGGTAGTTTCATCCATTTGTAAAGCTTCATTTATCTTCTAAATGCAAACTCAAGACATTAAAAACCTATATCATAGGATGGACAGGTGGAGCCCAGAGGACTTTTAGGCTAGTGAAACACTATGTTTGACACTATAAAGGTGGAGACATGTCATTACACATTTTCCCAAACCCATAGAATGTACCACATCATGAGTGGACCCTAATGTAAACTATGGACTCGGAGCGAGTATGGTGTGTCAATGTCGGTTCATCAATTGTAACCAATGTACCACTCTGGTGGGGGATGTCGATAGTATGTGTGCAGGGACAGGGGATAAAAGAAATCTCTGTATATTCTGCTCAGTATTGCTATGAACCTAAAATTGCTCTAAAATGTTTATTCTTAAAAAAACCTAAATCACTATCTTGCCCAAACAACCTATTTTGCCTCATGTTCTCTTCCCCAGTAAATACTACAACCACTTACCAGGTGTCTTAACCAGAAAACTGGTAGCCATTTGTGACTCACATTACTCTTCCCACTGATAATGTTATTAGTAGAAATGTTATTAAAGAACTCAATTTTATTTGTTGAGAAGATGCACGCATGTATCAGCCAGCTATGAGTACTTAAGTTTGTAAAGCACTGGCTAGCTTCCCTAGGGAACTCAAGAAAGGTAAAACAAAGCTTATGAGAAACATACCCTGAAATAGCAAGTTCTCACTGAAACTGACTAGGAGGGAAGAAGTAAACTGAATTCAGACTGGAGACCTCTCAGACACCAACAGACTGGGCACAAAAGTGGCCTACAGAATGCAGGATTAGAGAGAAATCTACCTTAAGAGAAAACAGGCATTTTGACTTTCACCTGGGTAAAATGACTCGTTCTTTGTAAGAGCTTCTCTTAAGAGGATGGTGAACCGCTGCTAGATATGTTGCCTTTGCAGATATTGGATAGTGTCTAAACATCAAATATAGGCTAAAGATTACAATGAGACCAAATGATAACCTGGTAACTAAGCTTTCTGGTAAAGAGAATTTCCTGGAACAGCGGGAATCATAACATTTTATATTTCGGAAAGAAATGTCATGTATCAAAATTACATTAGTACCTTTCACTAAAACATTGCATACTGACATTATATCTCCTGAAGCTATATTTCTCTGTCAAATTTTATATTCTATATGATCTAGAACCAAATCGTGTTGTTTAAAATGGGGAAAAAATGTTTTTGTAAGCCTCATGGTAACCATAATAAAAAACTTATGAGACATGCTAAAAATAAATAGTGAGAAATCAAAATATACTGCTAGAGAAAACCACTCAGCCACCAAAGAATCATGGAGAACTAGACAACCTAAACAGACCAATAATGAGTAATGAACTTGAAGCAGTAATAAAAAGTCTTCCAACAAAGAAAACCTCAGGAACAGACGGCTTCACTGCCAAATTCTTCTAAACACTTAAAGAAGAACTAATACCGATTCTTCTCAAATACTTCCAAAAAACTGAGGAGGGAATAATTCCAAACTCATTCTATGAGGTCAGCATTACCCTCATACCAAAAGCAGAAGACATAACAGCAACAACAAAAAAAAACTACAGTTCAATATCCCTAATGAACACAGATGCAAAGGTCCTCAAAAATATACTAGCAAACAGAATCCAATAACACATTAAAAAGATCATACACCATGGTCAAGTGGGAATCATCCAAGGGATGCAAGGATGGTTCAACATACTCAAGTCTGTAAATGTGATACATCACATCAACAGAATGAAGGGGAAAAAAACATATCATTTCAGTAGATGCAGAAAAAGCATTTGATAAAACCCAACACTGCTTCATGATAAAAACATTCAGCAAAGTAGGTACAGAAGGAATGTACCTCAACACAATAAAGGCCATATATAACAAACCCACAGCTAATATCATATTGAACAGATAAAAATCAGAGGCTGTTTCTCTAAGATCTGGATCAAGACAAGGATGCCCACTTTCCCCACTCTTACTCAGCATAGCATTGGAAGTTCTAACCAGTGCAGTAAGGCAACAGAAAGTAATACAGGGCAATCAAATTGGACAGAAGGAAGTCAAACTATCCCATTTGCAGATGACATGACCATATACATAGAAAAATTATTCCACCAAAAAATTACTAGAACTAATAAGTGAATTCAATACAGTGGCAGGATACAAAATCAACACACAAAAATCTATAGCCTTCCTGTACACCAATCACAAAATAGCTGAAGAAGAAATGAAGACAGTAATACCATTCACAATAGCTACCAAAAAAAATGAAATGCTTAAGAATAAATTTAACTAAGGAAGTGAAAGACCTTTACAAAGAAAACTATAAAATACTGGTGGAAGAAATTGAAGAGGACACAAATCAATGGAAAGATATCCCATATTCAGAGGTTGGAAGAATTAACATCACCAAAATGTCCATATTACCCAAAGCAATCTATCAAAATACCAATGACATTCTTCACAGGAGTAGAGAAAATTATCTTAACATTTATATGGAACCACAAAAGACCCTGTATAGCTAAAGCAATCTCAAACAAAAAGAACAAAGTTGGAGGTATTATACTTCCTGACTTCAAAATATACTGTAAAGCTATAGTAACCAAAACAGCATGGTACTGGCATAAAAACAAACAAATTGGCCCATGAAACAGAATAGACAGGTAAGAAATAAACCCACACATTTACAGCCAACTGATTTTTAACAAAGGTGCCTAAAATATACAATGGGGGAAAGAGCAGACTCTTCAACAAATGGTACTAGGAAAACTGGATCTCCACATGCAGAAGATTGAAACTAAACCTTTATCTCTCACCATATATGAAAATCAACTCAAAATGGATCAAAGACCTAAATTTAAGACACGAAACTATGAAACTCCTAGAAGACACAGGGAAAAATGCTACACAAGATGGAAATGAGCAGCACTTTTTTTGAGTGAGACTACAAAGGCACAGGCAACTAAAGCAAAAATATACAAATGGGACCACATCAGACTAAAAAGCTATCACTTGGTTACAGCATGGTGCTGATAATACAAAGGCCACGGGTTCAGATCGCTGTGCTGGCCAGCCACCAAAAAATAAAATAATTAAGAAGAGCTTCTGCACAGCAAGAGACACTATGAATAAAGTGAAGAAACTATCTGCCAAATGGGAGAAAGTGTTTGCAAACTACACATCACATAAGGGGCTAATATTCAGAATATATAAGGAAGTCAAATAACTCTACAGCAAAAAAACAAATAACCTAATAAAAAAAAAAAATAGGCAAAGGACCTAAACAGACATTTCTCAAAAGAAGACATACAAAAGGCCAACAGGCACATGAAAAAAATACTCAATATTATTAATCACCAGGGAAATGCAAATTAAAACCACAATGAGATATTATCTCACTCCAGTTAGAATGGCTATTATCAACAAGACAAAAAAAAAAAATGCTGGCAAGGATGCGAAGATAAAGGAACTCTCTTACCTTGTTGGTAGGAATGTAAATTAGTACAGCCACTGTGGAAAACAGTATGGAGCATCCTCAGAGAACTGAAAATATATCTACCCTATGACCCAGCTATCTCCATACTGGGTATATACCCAAGGAAATGAAATCAATATATTAAAAAGACACCTGAACTCCCATGTTCATCACAGTGCTATTCACAATAGCCAAGAGATGGAATCAACCTAAATGTCCATCAATAGATGAATGGATAAAAAAAAAAAAACAACTGTGGTATGTATACACAGTGGAATACTATTCAGCTATAAAAAATGATATCCTATCATTTGCAGCAACATGGATGGAACTAGAAACCATCATGTTAAGTAAAGTAAGTCAGGCACAGAAAGACAAATACCACATGATCTCACTCATGTATGGACTCTTAAAACAAAAAAAAAGTGGTCCTCACAGAAGTAGAGACTAGAATAATGGTTACCAGAGGCCAGGAGGGGAGGCAGGGTAGGGAGGAGAAGTGGTGGACTAATGAGTGCAAAACTATCCTGTCTCCCCTAAGTGATTCACTGTACAGTACATGCATGTACTGAAACAATACACTGTATCCCACAAAAATGTTCAAGTAAATGTTAAAATATTTTGAATTAAAAAAAAGAAAGAAAATCATATGTTCTGCCGTCTTGACTGCCAGCTTGTTATATAAGACATTGATTTTCCAAAGAAAACTCAAAGGTGATCTAGCAGTTACCTAGGAGACAAGAAAATACAGGACACAATTTGGCATACTTGTCAATCTAACTCCAAAAATTTTAACATTTCATATCCAGATAATTAGATAATATATAATACTATTTTTTCCCTAAATTCATTTCACATTTATGGATCAGGTTTTTTTTATAAGATTTGAGAACCTTTTGTTCACCTTACTTGGATTAATTAAAAAATAAAAACAAACACACACACACACACACAAAAGTACCAGTGGCTTCTTAATAAATGACAAAAGAAAAAAGGGCAGAAAATATCACACAAAACAAAATGAAATGAAAAGTATCTTCACTGGGATTGAATAAGGTTATATCAGGTATCTACTTTACACTTTCTTTGCCTTAAAAGAGAAACATTCTTCCCAGTACCAAGCCAGTAGAGAAAAAAATAAGGTATCCACGTAATGATCAAATATTAATCTCAAATAGACTGACAAGTTTGAGAATGCACTAAAAGTGATAGGAGTTAAAGAATCCTAATCCCCCGGGAGTTCCGGGTCTACTTAACCGCCTTTGCTCTTTCCTCTTTCCTCTAACCTTACCTAAGTCATTTGTATGAGGAAAGAAAATGAAGCCAAGTAACCACGCTCTTCTCATAATTAGAGAGAAGTTCTTGGAAAGGATCTTCTTTAGACCACCAAACCGAGACCCTGTCATCGGTCCACTGCACAGAGTCTCTTTTTTCAGAATTTTCCAGAGAGAAACACCCAACAATTTCCCTCAGAAACTATATTAGTTTCCTTAGTCTGCTGTAACAAATTACAACAAATTTACAAACTTAGAAAACGGAAACGTATTTTCTCCTAGTTCTTGAGGTCAGAAACCTGAAATCAAGGTGTCAGCAGAGCTGTGCTCCCTCTGAAGATTCTGCAGAGACCTCTTTTGCCTCATCCAGCTTCCTGGTGCTTCATGGTTGTGGCAACATCACTGCAGTCTCTGTTTTCCTGGTCACACTGCCTCATCTCTTCTGTGCACGTCATCTCCCTCTGTCTCTCTCATAAAGACACTTGTGATTGGATTTAGGGTTCTCCAAATAATCCAGGATAATCTCCTTAAACACATCAACATTCTTAACTTAGTCACATCTGCTAAGACACTTTTTTGCCATAAAAAGTAACATTTACAGGTTCCAGGAATTCAAACATGGGCATCACTTGGGAGGACAATTATTTAGCCTGCCACAGAAACCTATGAAATTCTTTGCACCCAATCCACATAAATTTTTGGATGGGCTTGAGATAACCTGATTTAGTAGTTGGATAATTTATTTATTTATTCATTCATTCATTTCTTCCTTCAACTAAAACCCACCAGCATCTTCTCTATATCAGATGTGGTAAGCCTGGGAATTCAGCTGTGAAACAGACAAATCTGGTCCTCATTTGTGGGAAGTGAATTTGAAGTCAAACCCTTTCAAAGCTGTGGCAGTCACAACTGGCAGGTCAGTGGTGAGGGGTCTATTTGTAATTGGGAAATAAAGTAACATGACATATTCTCTGAAATACAGGGGTTCCAGCCACAGTTCTTAGGGATGTCCAGATGAAGGGCTGAACATGCCCAAGCAAGATAGGTAGGCAACAGATCCCAAGCAATGCCCAAAGCACATCCACATACACCTACTTAGATTTCCTTCCCACACCACATCCCACTACAATGTCATGCAGGGCCACAGCTCAGGCTAGGAGCTAAAAAAAATCCTGTGTCAGTGTGTTAGAGCCCCTCTCACCTTGCAGTTGTCAGATTCTTAGCCTCTTACTCTGTGTTTCAATAAGTTTTTATTTTTCAGGTATGGTAAGGCCAACAGATCAGGAGACCACTGCCATTGGAAGGATACTCATTGATTCTAAGAGAGGGTGTATCATTCTGACAGAATGCCCAGAGCTGGTCAGGAAGCAGGGGAAAGGGGGAAACTGTGGGCAGAAGCCTTTATTGGGGTTTCCAAGGGAAGCAACAGACGAGGCAGGGAAAGCTGGCTGAGGATTGGCTGGTCTGAACAATTTCAAGGCTCTGGGGCCTCAGGGCTGCCCTAGTTGTCTGGCACCTGGCCCTGGTCACTAGGGCATGGGGATAATGCCTAGAGTGTGAGAGCCTGAATGGGGGCAGGGGCTCTGGATTGGTTGGCTTGTATTTGAAAAACACATCCCTGGGAGGAAGACTCACCCAGAAGGAGAATCGGGGGTACTGAGGGGGGCAGGAGGCCAAGGCAAGGTGATGGGGTATATCATCCACCAGGCTGTCCACAATGAGGCATCCAGCACCCACACGGAGGGCAGCTGTTAAAGCACTGAGTTTACAGAAGCTACAAAAATGGTTAAACACCCTGCCTATCATTTTAGGAGACCATAATACATATATTCCCGTAAGGGTTTAAAAATGTTAGCAGCTATACAAATTAATGATATGTCTGGTTGTAAGAAGGACAAGTAACCAGCCAGCCTGCGTGAAGCTAGTCATGTGCTCACATTCCCCTCTGAAATGGACAGCTCTGAATCTGAGAGGGGAGGCAGCCTGTGTCCTCTCCATCACACGATCTGCTATTCAATGTGCTTCTGCTTTCTGTAAGCTATCTTGTAACAACATTCAACCATCTGATGGGCTAATATTTCATTTATTTTTTTAAAAATGAGTCCCCCAAATAGTGACATCTTATTTTGCTGACTACTTGGCTTTTGTTTTTAATGTTTATTTGGCCTAGGGCATATTGCGAAAGATATCTGAGCATCCCTTCATTCCAGAGTTCTTTGGATCTTACTTGCTGTATTTAAATCAAGTTCATACAGTGGCGATGTAGGCGACTGATCCTTCTCCTGTAATTTGTCCTTTGGGTAAAAGTGCTGCTCTTTAAGATGGTGACAGAATTCGAAATAGGAACCTCTCCCTGGTCTGATGAGATAAAATAAGAAAGTGATCTGCAGCCCTGGATAATGCCAAGGAGAGTATTTTTCAACATCGTTTAAAGTCCTGCTAATAGGAAATGTCTCATAAACTGCATGATGCGAGAACTGACATCTGTCAACCCTTGGAAAGCTGACCCTGTTGAGCCCAGCCTTCACAACTCAGCTCGTGGGTGTTGGAAAGGGTAAAGAGCACATAGAGAGCCTCCTCTTCAACAGATATATGGAAATCTGTTCTTCATTCCTACCAAAGAAATGTCAACCCTGCTTTCTAAGATAAAACAGCTACAGCAAGACCCTAAACAGCTAAAGAAGGTTCTTATCCAGTTTCTACTTGCTAGCCCTCTCACCCCACTAGTTATCACCCAGTTAGTTATACCTATTCTTACATAGTGAAACAAAGCATGTTAGAGCCAGAAAAGTCTTCAGTTATCATCCAGTGTAGACTTACCTCCTCATATGAGATGAGATCAATAAAACCCAGAGAATAAAAATTTACTTGGAAATGTCATATAGAAAGTACAAATGGCAGTCACTTTTCTTCTATACAGACTTGAATTTAACCCTGACATATACAGAATATTTCACTCTCTACTTTGTCTTTGATCTATACCTCTTTGTTCATCACCCATATGTAAATCATTTACATAAATGAAAATGTTGTCTATTTTAGACTGTCTACTTCTAGGAAGCAGGGAGATTTTCAAAATAACCCAATTTGCACAGCATCTAATATTCTTCTTCTTAATGAATGTTTTTAATGCTGTTTTACTCAATTATATCACACTTGCATTTGAATATAAATCCATTTAGCAGGAACAACAAATTGAGAGAATTTAGGAAGAAACAGGAAGCTGTACTTGATTGTAGAGGATTCATAAAGCAAATGTACCTCACAGGGCCTGGTTTTCCAAAGCCTTGCAGTTTAAAATATTGGCCTTGCAAAGGACAGGAAATTTTCCCCAGGCTATTGAGTCTCTGTTGCAAGATAAGAATTGTAACACAGCAAGGTTGCTGGCTCAAAGACAAACAAGTTACTGATTGATATGTAAAGATCCTGGGAAATTGTGGTAAGAAGAGAATGTTTGCTAAAATCAAGCCTTTGTTGCAAATTGCATTATAGAAGGTCACCTTACTTGACTTACTGAAGGTTACCGGCTTCTATTGTTAAACTTGTTAAACTGTACTTAGCAATACCCTACCTATGTCTCTTCCTGTAACTTCTTGGTCTGGAGAATAAATGCAGGAAGAGAACCCCAATTCATGGTTAATTTCCCAAATGGAAGAAATGCCTCACACTTGAGGAAGTCCTGGGATATTAACCCCTTCCTGGGGCTTCTCACTGCTCAAAAGAGATGGGCTTTGAGTAATCATTGGTGGCTCTGTCACCCAGGGGAAAAAGGGGGACAAATCCATGGGAGGCAAAGCAACACTTGATATCCAGTTTCGGAATATACCTTGATAAGAGCTCCGTTTAATACTGAGTCAGCCTTAGTCCTTTTACTAAAACTATAGGAATCTGTAAACTCAATATGACTTAAGATGGTAAGGCAACTTTTGAGAAAGCCCATGAGCTGGGTGACAGAACCAACCTGGAGCTCGAGGAGGTGGCCCTGCTCTTTTCTACCAATGGCTGGAACATTGTGCTGTAATCCAAGGGCCACATGTGCGGAGCAATGCTGATAGACAAGCAGAAGTGGACAGAGGGGAGAAGGCTTACATCATGGCACAGACAGGCCTGGCAGAGTCACAAGGGCTGAGATGGCTCTGCTGTTCACCATGAAATTGGACAAGCTAGCCACCTTTCTGGGCTGGTCTCCTTATATGTTGAATTAGGATGCTATAATTGGATGGATAAATATACAATAAAATAACAATAATAATTGTATAGATAAAATAATGCCTGCAGTACTACAGGAATGAACTGTTGACTGGGCCTGCTGAAACTGACCACCTCCCCCAGCCACAGAGTCTCAGCAAGGCCTTGGCTGCTTTCCAGTCTTTATATGTCCTGTGCATGTACAGGCACATTCAGAGTCTCCACCACATCCACATGGAAAGACAGGCCACAAGTACAAACCTCTTGAAAGTCTCCACTATGGTGGAGAATCTGATGATACGACTCTTTCACCCGGACCACAACTTGATTCAAAGGACAGCTATCACCCACTGGGGGGCTTCAGAAGCCATGTCTCCCTCTGGAACATTCCACACCACTTTCTGCTTTATCCAGCCATTTCCCTGAGTTTGCAGTCCTTGTCATTAAAGAACATCTACGTCTTCTACCTGTCCTTGGCCATCTTCTTGACACATCACAGTTCTGGGGCAATGACCACACAGTACCTCATTTCTCCAGCTCTCTGTAAGTGTGCTAGGGAAAGAAGAGAGAAGATTCAATATGGGGCATGATAGGGAGCTATGTGTATTTCACATGCAAAGAAAATTAAGTAATTTCTTTATGGGAATGAAAAGCTACTCAGTATAAGAAAAGCATTTAAAACCTTCAGGTGGATACATTCTGAACAAATTTGTTCTGCATCATGGCAGAATCTCCAGCAAGGCTGAAGAACATCTAGTAGAGATACTGGAGGGGAAGAAGGAGCACTGGCTGGTAGAGAATGGGTCGGACAGAGGAGACAGAGCCACTTGGAGAGCTTCTAAACCTTTGATTCTTGGAGTCTACAGGAAAAGAAAGGGAGGGAAAGGACGGAAGGGAGGGAGGGAGGGGAAATAGAGAAAAGAAAGGAGAGAGGGAGGGAGGCAGAGAGAGAGAGTGTGTTAACCATAAAAAGCAAGTCAACAAAAGCCAGTGATGAGAAAGCATAGTTTGCCAGAAGATCTAAACAGGCTGCACCTCTGTGCTTGCCATGGGCTCTCTGGAAGCAAGCATGGCGCTGTGCATTCAGTATGAGATTGGGACAGCAAAGCAAGTCCCACCAAAAGGAGAGCCAAAGGCAGCACCTCTCCTTGACTGCCAGCAGCTTCTCATGTCTTCTTTGCCAAGAAAACTGTCAAGGTCAGGGCTCAGTAATCTTTCCCATTTAAAAAATTTTTAGTACACCTTGTTTTTGCCAAGCCAGTATCTGTTTCCATGGGAACCTAAAAGAATCTGAAGTTAGCAGAAAAGCCCGGGTCTGGGTGTGCTTTGCCTTTGGTGTCAACTGAAGGCTGCAAGCCAAACCCCAGAGATCCACCAGCATCCTCCAGAAGCTGGGAGAGGGGCACGGAGCAGATCCTCCCTGACAGCCCTCAGGAGGAGACTGCCCTGCAGACACCTCAACAGCAACTTCCAGACTCCAGACTGAGAAACAGCACATTTCTGTCATTTAAAAACCTGGTTTGTGCTATTTATTATGGCAGCCTTAGCAAACTAATGCAGTGTTTATAAACCAGCTAGAAGGTTAAAGGAATTTTAAGGGCCCTTTTGTTTCCTAACTCACCACTGGAAAAATAAAAAAAAGTAAATTATAAGAGCTTTTAACACTTTTACCCTATCCATGGAACAGTTTCTATGCTGAATATTTAGGTGAACACTTGTGCACGGCAAATGTGCTATTTGCATAATTACAGTCTATTAGAAGAACATGAGAGCCCACTGCACTAATGCATCTGCACCCTGCAGCATGGATGAAGCAGCTCAGAACAGGAAGAGCATGGCCTCAGGGGGCACATGGCTGAGGCTTGTGGCTGGCAGCGATGTGGGTGTCACCTGAGAGTTCACAGGGCAGTCACTGGGACCCTCCATGTGGCCCAGTTGCCCCAGAGTGGAACTCCACTTGGATCAGATGCTGCGTGGCCTCTCATAACCTAGTCAATGGAGCCTCCTGACATCACCTCCACTCCATGCTAATAATCAACGTGGAGGAGGTGACGAGCCCAGAATTCGGGGAGGAGAAAGAGACTCAGATTCCAGGAACAGAGGTGGTGATCAATGGTGGCCGACTAGAGGACTTCCACCACACCCTGCTGACTGGGGAAGGCTCACTACAAAGCGTTGCCTAAGACAATGAATTGTTCCCTCCTGTTTCTGCAGCTCCTCTGGACTGTCCGACGTCCCTCTTCATCCCCCTCCCTCCCCGAACTTTCCTGCAGGGGGGGCCTATCCACTTCCACAGACACCGTGTGGACTCTAGGAAGCTGCAACCTCAGGCTCATCTCCAACCCAGCTCCCTCTGAAGTCCCAGCTTGCATCTCCAGTGTCTAGAAATGGTGAGGCGCCCACACTCCATGCAGCCACCCACCATCCCTCCGCCTCCAGTGTATGCTTCCCACCCTGGCCCCAGCCACTCCTCAGGAGGCCCAGCACGGCCTCACTGTGAAAGCTCCCATCTCCCTTCTGGGTCTGTGCAGCATCTTCCCTGCTGGTCTTTCCACCCCAACTTCCCCCCGACCCTAATCTATCCTCCACCCTATTGCCAGAATGATTTTTCAGAAGTGAAATGTGGTGATGGTTACACTTCTGCTTAAAATCTTTCAGTGGCTACCCATTGCCTAGAAGATAAAATCCAAGCTTGACATTAAGGAATTTCTTGTCTCATCTCCACCCGCCTATTCTCTCTGACCTCATTCTCTTTTTTAAAATTTCTTTACTTCACTACCACAGCTTATCTGTTACAGATACAGAATTTTCAACAGCGTTGTCCCATACATATGAAAACCCTTAAAAACAGACACCCAAATTGCATGGTATGTTGATAAATGATCTGGCCTCATTCTTGATCATGACCTTTTCAAAGTTTCAGCCTCAAGGAACTATCACTGCCCCAAAAGCCCCCAGGCCTCACCTCCACCCAAGGTGCCCCTATCCCAATCATAGGGCATTGATTACATGTCTCCACCATCAAATTCATAGCTATTTGTTGACAGAGGGCATTACGTTACTTACATTTGTGTCCCCAAGGCCTACTATAGTGTCTGCCATACAGCAATCACTCAATGAATGTTAATGAAATGGGGGGGGGTCAATTATTTATTTCTGAGACCTGAAAGAGAAGGAAAGTGTTATCTTGAAGAGATGATGTCTATGTCACAACTACCTCCATAAACTCTAACTTCTGTTTCTAGTAAAATAACAACACAAATAATACCACTTTATTGCTTCTGTGCAAGGCAGCTAGTAATTTTACCATATGTGGCCTAGAAATAATCAAGGTCCCACTGTCCCTTCCAGATTTAATACCATATATTCCCTGATTAATAAAAAACAGATAAATCTCTCCCAACACACCAGGTAATTTCACAGCATAATTAGTGAGGCACTTTAGAAACAGTATCTGATTTTTCAGTTTGCTAAAATGGTATTTAGTCCATTTATACTGCTAAGCATTTCTCAGTGTCTGAGAAACACGATGTTGCTTCCAAAAGACACTGGCATTTTAGGGGATTCATCTGTGAACTGGGATAACCATGTATGATCAGCCAAGACCACCTTGGTCTTTAAAATGTTAAGTACTGGCTGGATTTGCTCTGTTCAAGTTGACATCAGAGTTTAATCTAGATTGTGCAAAATCATGTATTGACCACCTCAGTGTTCCATTACGCGTGATTCAACAGGTGACATCATTTTTTTTTTTTTTTTAAATTTTATTTTGTCGATATACATTGTGGCTGATTATTGCTCCCCATCACCAAAACCTCCCTCCCTTCTCGCTCCCCCCCTCCCCCCCAACAATGTCCTTTCTGTTTGCTTGTCGTATCAACTTCAAATAATTGTGGTTGTTATATCTTCTTCCCCCCCCAGTTTGTGTGTGTGTGTGTGTGTGTGTGTGTGTGTGTGTGTGTGAGTGTGAATTTATGTATTAATTTTTAGCTCCCACCAATAAGTGAGAACATGTGGTATTTCTCTTTCTGTGCCTGACTCGTTTCACTTAATATAATTCTCTCAAGGTCCATCCATGTTGTTGCAAATGGCAGTATTTCATTCGTTTTTATACCTGAGTAGTATTCCATTGTGTAGATGTACCACATTTTCCGTATCCACTCATCCGATGATGGGCATTTGGGCTGGTTCCAACTCTTGACTATTGTAAACAGTGCTGCGATAAACATTGGGAAACAGGTATACCTTCGACTTGATGATTTCCATTCCTCTGGGTATATTCCCAACAGTGGGATAGCTGGGTCGTATGGTAGATCTATCTGCAATTGTTTGAGGAACCTCCATACCATTTTCCATAGAGGCTGCACCATTTTGCAGTCCCACCACCAATGTATGAGAGTTCTTTTTTCTCCGCAGCCTCGCCAGCATTTATCGTTCAGAGTCTTTTGGATTTTAGCCATCCTAACTGGGGTTAGATGGTATCTCAAAGTGGTTTTGATTTGCATTTCCCGGATGCTGAGTGATGTTGAGCATTTTTTCATATGTCTGTTGGCCATTTGTATATCTTCCTTAGAGAAATGCCTACTTAGCTCTTTTGCCCATTTTTTAATTGGGTTGTTTTCTTCTTGTACAGTTGTTTGAGTTCCTTATATATTCTGGATATTAATCCTTTGTCAGATATATATTTTGCAAATATTTTCTCCCACTCTGTTGGTTGTCTTTTAACTCTTTTAATTGTTTCTTTTGCTGTGCAGAAGCTTTTTAGTTTGATATAATCCCATTTGTTTATTTTTCCTTTGGTTGCCCGTGCTTTTGGGGTCGTATTCATGAAGTCTGTGCCCAGTCCTATTTCCTGAAGTGTTTCTCCTATGTTTTCTTTAAGAAGTTTTATTGTTTCAGGGTGTATATTTAAATCCTTAATCCATTTTGAGTTGATTTTAGTATACGGCGAGAGGTATGGATCTAGTTTCATTCTCCTGCATATGGATATCCAGTTATCCCAGCACCATTTGCTGAAGAGGCAGTCCCTTCGCCACTGAATAGGCTTGGTGCCTTTGTCAAAGATCAGCTGACAGTAAGTGTGTGGGTTGATTTCTGGATTCTCTATTCTATTCCATTGGTCAGTGTGTCTGTTTTTATGCCAGTACCATACTGTTTTGGTTATTATAGCTTTGTAGTATAGCTTAAAGTCAGGTAGTGTTATGCCTCCAGCTTTATTTTTTTTGCTCAGCATTGCTTTGGCTATGCGTGGTCTTTTATTGTTCCATATAAATGTCTGGATAGTTTTTTCCATTTCTGAGAAAAATGTCTTTGGAATTTTGATGGGGATTGCATTGAATTTGTATATCACTTTGGGTAGTATGGACATTTTCACTATGTTGATTCTTCCAATCCAAGAACATGGGATATCTTTCCATCTTCTTGTATCCTCTCTAATTTCTCTCAGCAGTGGTTTGTAGTTCTCATTATAGAGATTTTTCACCTCCTTGGTTAACTCAATTCCTAAGTATTTTATTTTTTTGGTGGCTATTGTAAATGGGCAGGCTTTCTTGATTTCTCTTTCTGCATGTTCACTATTGGAGAAAAGAAATGCTACTGATTTTTGTGTGTTGATTTTGTATCCTGCTACTGTGCTGAAATCATTTATCAATTCCAACAGTTTTTTTGTAGAGGTTTTAGGCTGTTCGATATATAGGATCATGTCATCTGCAAACAGGGACAGTTTGACTTCATCTTTTCCAATCTGAATGCCCTTTATTTCCTTCTCTTCTCTGATTGCTCTGGCTAGTACTTCCAACACTATGTTGAATAGGAGTGGTAAGAGTGGGCATCCTTGTCTAGTTCCTGTTCTTAAAGGAAAAGCTTTCAGCTTTTCCCCATTCAGGATGATATTGGCAGTGGGTTTGGCATATATGGCTTTAATTATGTTGAGATACTTTCCCTCTATACCTAACTTATAGAGGGTCTTTGTCATGAATGAGTGCTGAAGTTTATCAAATGCTTTTTCAGCATCTATAGACATGATCATATGGTCCTTGTGTTTGAGTTTATTAATATGGTGTATCACATTTATTGATTTGCATATGTTGAACCAACCTTGCATCCCTGGGATGAATCCCACTTGATCGTGATGAATAATTTTACGTATGTATTGCTGTATTCTGTTTGCTAGTATTTTAGTGAGGATTTTTGCATCTATATTCATCAAGGATATCGGCCTGTAGTTTTCTTTTTTGGTTACATCTTTACCTGGTTTTGGTATCAGGATGATGTTTGCTTCATAGAATGAGTTTGGGAGATTTGCGTCCGTTTCAATCTTTTGGAACAGTTTGTAAAGAATCGGTGTCAATTCCTCTTTGAATGTTTGGTAAAATTCTGCTGTGAATCCATCTGGTCCTGGGCTTTTCTTTGTTGGGAGCCTTCTGATAACAGCTTCAATCTCCTTTATTGTTATTGGTCTGTTCAAATTTTCTGCGTCTTCACGGTTCAGTTTTGGGAGCTTGTGTGTGTCCAGAAATTTATCCATTTCCTCCAGATTTTCAAATTTGTTGGCGTATAGCTGTTTATAGTAGTCTCGAATGATTCCTTGTATTTCAGATGAATCAGTTGTAATATCGCCTTTTTCATTTCTAATTTTTGTTATTTGAGTCTTCTCTCTTCTTTTTTTTGTTAGCCATGCTAATGGTTTGTCAATTTTATTTATCTTTTCAAAAAACCAACTTTTTGATTCGTTGATCTTTTGAATTGTTTTTTGGTTTTCAATTTCATTCAGTTCTGCTCTGATCTTAATGATTTCTTTCCGTCTGCTAACTTTAGGTTTGGATTGTTCTTGTTTTTCTAGTTCTTTAAGGTGAAGTGTTAGGTTGTTCACTTGCCATCTTTCTATTCTTCTGAAGTGAGCGTTTAATGCAATAAATTTTCCCCTCAATACTGCTTTTGCAGTATCCCACAGGTTTTGGTATGATGTATCATTGTTTTCATTAGTTTCAATAAATTTTTTGATTTCCTGCTTGATTTCTTCTTGGACCCATATATCATTAAGTAGAATGCTGTTTAATTTCCATGTGTTTTTATAGTTTCCAGAGTTTCGTTTGTTATTAATTTCTAGTTTTAATCCATTGTGGTCTGAGAAGATACATGGGATAATTGCAATTTTTTTGAATTTATAGAGACTTGATTTGTGACCTAATATGTGATCTATCCTCGAGAATGATCCATGTGCTGATGAGAAAAATGAATATTCTGAGGTTGTTGGGTGGAATGTTCTATAGATATCTGCCAATTCCAATTGGTCTAGAGTCTTGTTTAGATCTTGTGTTTCTCTACTGATTCTTTGCCTAGATGATCTGTCTAATATTGACAGTGGGGTGTTCAGGTCCCCTGCTATTATGGTATTAGTGTCTATTTCCTTCTTTAGGTCTAATAGAGTTTGTTTTATAAATCTGGCTCCTCCAACATTGGGTGCATACATATTTATGATTGTTATGTCTTCTTGATGGATCAGTCCTTTTATCATTAAGTAGTGTCCCTCATTGTCTCTTTTTATGGTTTTTAGTTTAAAGTCTATTTTGTCAGATATAAGAATAGCCACTCCAGCTCGTTTTTCTTTTCTGTTTGCATGGTAAATCTTTTTCCATCCTTTCACTCTTAGTCTGTGTGCATCTTTATGGGTGAGGTGGGTCTCTTGTGGGCAGCATATAGTTGGGTCCTCCTTTTTAATCCATTCAGCCAGTCTGTGTCTTTTGGTTGGGGAATTTAAGCCTTTTACATTAAGAGTTGTTACTGAAAGGTGTTGATTTATTCCTAGCATTTTATTGGTTGTTTGTTTGTCTTAGGTGTCTTTTGTTCCTTGCTCTCTGATTTACTGTTTGGTTTCTGTGTTTGTTGGTTCCTTAGGTTGTAGACAGCTTTTTTGTTTTTTTGTTTTCTCTTCATGAATGCCATTTTCATTATACTAGTGGGTTTTGATTTTTCTTGGGTTTTTATGGCAGTGGTAGTTATTTTTCAGGAACCAAACCCAGTACTCCCTTGAGGATTTCTTGTAAGGTTGGTCGTGTGGTAGTGAACTCCCGCAGTTTTTGTTTGTCTGAGAAATATACTATTTGCCCCTCATTTCGGAAGGATAGCCTTGCAGGGTAGAGTATTCTTGGCTGGCAATCTTTGTCTTTTAGTATTTTGAAAATATCATCCCATTCCTTTCTAGCTTTTAGGGTTTCTGATGAAAAGTCTGATGTTAACCTGATTGGGGCTCCCTTATAAGTGATTTGACGCTTCTCTCTTGCAGCTTTTAAGATTCTCTCTTTGTCTCTGAGTTTTGCCAATTTGACTATGACATGTCTTGGAGAAGGCCTTTTTGGGTTGAATACGTTTGGAGATCGTTGAGCTTCCTGGATCTGAAGATCTGTGATTTTTCCTATACCTGGGAAGTTTTCTGCCACTATTTTGTTGAATATGTTTTCAATGGAATCTCCATTTTCCTCTCCTTCTGGAATACCCATGACTCGGATATTTGATCGCTTATGGTTGTCTGATATCTCTCTCAGATTTTCTTCAATGTCCTTGATTCTTTTTTCTTTCTTTTTGTCTGCTTGTGTTATTTCAAACAGCCCATCTTCAAGTTCAGAGGTTCTCTCTTCAACTTCGACAAGCCTGCTGGTTAAACTCTCCGTTGTGTTTTTTATTTCGTTGAATAACTTCTTCAGTTCAGCAAGTTCTGCTACATTTTTTTTCAGGATATTGATTTCCTTGTACATTTCCTCTTTCAGATCCTGTATACTTTTCCTCATTTCATCATGATGTCTAGCTGAGTTTTCTTGTATCTCATTCAGTTCCCTTAGAATTATCACTCGAAATTCCTTGTCAGTCATTTCAAGGGCTTCTTGTTCTATAGGATCTAGAGTTTGAGATTTATTAACTTTTGGTGGTGTACTTTCTTGATTTTTTGTATTTCTGGTATCTTTTTTTTGGTGTTTATTCATTGTGGCCGGGGGTTTCACAGTCCACCAGTTTGAGACTAATGACTAACTAGGATGTTGCTGTGGCTGCCAATTTCGTATGGCTCCCTCCGTGACTGCTCAGTTGGCCTCTAGTGCCTTGTGTGTGTGGTTGCCTCGGGTCTTGGGCTTCTCTGGGGAGCCACCTTTCTGGTCAGCTTGGACTCTGCTGGGCTGGTGGATCACGTACCACAGGGTGTGTGGTCTCTGTTGAGCTTTCACTTCCTGTGCAGGACTTCTCCCTGTTCCGTGTGCTCTGGCCCAGGCTGTTAGATCGTGCAGTGGCGACCCCACCGGGTGTGTGGTTTCTGTCGAGTCTCTGCCTCCCTGGACGCACGTCTCCCCACTCTGTGCGCACTGTGCTGGGCTGGGGCGTGTCTTCTGCACCCCTCGTGTATCAGCTGGGCCTTCAAGACCCTGCTCGGCACTGCCTCGCCCAGGAAGTCTACCAGGTTTCTGCTGGGCACAGACGACTGGTCTCTCTGGGTGCCTTTGTAGCACTATGTAGATCTTTCTCGGGTCTTGTTCACCTTTGTATCCCCCCAGTATAAACCGAGTCTAGCACCCACCTGCAGCCTGGTCTCTGGCAGGTTCAAGTGGACCTGGGAACTCTCCTACCACACTATTCCCAACCAGAAATTCGTTAGGCTTCTTTCCAAACTGGTGGCCGCAGAGATGGTATCTGCCTCCCAGTAACAGGGAGTTTACCTGGGGCCGGAGTCCAGGGTATGGTGGAGTGACAGTCGGCCCGCCCGTACTTCCTTGCCCTCCCGACACTGGCCCGGGACGCCCCCCGCCACCAGCCCCGCCAGAGAACCGCGGAGGGAGTGGGAGCGGAGGCCGGTCCGCAGGCTCCGGAAAGCCCGGCGCCAGGCCAAGCAAGTGGGAGGGCTCAGTGATGGCCGAGCAGGGCGGAGCTGCCCGCACCTGGGAAAATAGAGGCAGCACCAGGCGGTGAGTGGCCTGGTGGTGCAGGCGGGAGCCGCGTGGGCATCCACCCCCCGAACAGAGCTGTGCCAGGGATCACTCACAGTGCTGTGCCAGGTCGGGTGCTCGCTCTCTGTCTCTGGTTTGCCACCTTTCCCAGTTCTCGGCTGCTGCCACCTCGGGCTGTTCAGTCGCAGCGCGGCTCGGGCGCTCCCAGGAATCTTCTTTAATGCCGGCCTGAAACCTTGAATCCTGAATAGGGCAGCTGGCCGCCTTCAGCACGCCCCGGCCTCCGGGATCCTGTCTGCATCCACAGCAGCCCTGGCGCCGTGTTCCCTGTTTCGAGACTCGCTTTTGCAGCTAAAAAACAGTTCTTTTCCTGCTCCACACTTCAAAGCTGTTGCCTGTAAATGAGGCAGCCTCTCCTGCCGGGGGCAAAGTGGCGGTCACCCCCCACGACCGGTCAGCAGCAGCAGTCCTCCCTTAAGAGATGGCGAGAGGAAGGTCCACAAGTTTCCCAGCTGCCTGAGGCCCAGTGGCCACCTTTTCCACCTCAGCTACTCCGCGCCAGCCGCTGCAGCCACCGCCATCTTGAAAAGCCTCAGGTGACATCATTTAAATTTGGAATTGTCTATAGCTGATTATGATGAATGGATTGAGCTTATTAAACAGGATGAAAAAGCAGAATGTGAAAGAAAATTAAAAGGGCTTCTTAGGGAAGACAGGAACACAATCCTATAAGTGAATATGTTGGCACAGAATGTATAGTCATTTAATTCTCAGACTCCTCATTGGTTTGCAAGAGAAGGTCAGTGAGCGGAACATAAAGCTCATCAATCTTAGTGTGATTCTAATAACTAAACCGACTCTCAGGGATGTCACATGCAGACAGAGAAACAGCACAATCACAGGCATTCTCAAAAGACCTGCAAATGCCTCCAACTAGATGAAAAGGGAAAAGGAGAAAGAAATTCAAGTAGAGAGTTCATCTGAAAATTATGTGTGGAGTGTGTATTTTTAAGTGGAAAAGGCCCATCCTATTACAGATCCTGATGACCTGAACTACTTTAGAAACTTATCAAGACAGTAACCAGGTGATAAGACAGGTCCACATAACGGGGGTGAACGGGACACTGGAGGTGGGGGGGGTTGGCAGCTTGGGGCTAAGGGAAGAGCTGTGTGTAGGCCGCACCCAGGGGATCTGGCTCAGCGGGGCATTTGCACATGGCCAGGGCACAGAGGTAGACATGGACAAGTGCTCAGAGACTTAGCACCTCGAAACTCCATTGAGGCAAGTGCCAGTGAGGGAGGCGGATGGGGAATGCAGGGAGAGGTGCTGGTGCGAGTTCAGCACAGCATTGGGTAGAGAAAGGAGCTGTATTCAGAGGGTTTCCTCTTTCCTAGTGGGGTGCCAGCTATGCTAAGGGCAAGGGGAGCAGGTCACCCCACTTCAGGAGGAAGCAGCCAGAGCCAGGCAGGGCTCAGCAGAGTCCTGGAAGGAGCCAGGAATCGAGGCATGCTCAGGAGCACTGAGTGCCTCAGGTCCCCAAGACAGTATGGTGACTTCAAATAGCATTTTTTTGTGGATGACTTCCAAAATTATACCCCGCAGCCCTGCCTACCTCCCTGAGTTTCAGATTCACATTCCCAAATGCCAACTTGACATTCCCACTGGGATGTCTCATCCTTCTTATAGACCATGACACACCTAAAAAGGAATGCTCAGCTTTCCACCCCAACTTCGACACAGTCTGCCCATTTAGGGCAACGGTGCCCCCTCTGCCCACTGCTGAGCTAGGGTCCTCCTCGGCTCCTCTGCCTCTCACCCACCCCAGGCAGCCATCAACAAGTGCTGTCAGCCCCACCATCACAGCCTGTCCCAGATCCACCCACCTTTCTCCACTGTCATCTCTGGCAGGGACAGACCTCAGCTGTGGCCTTCTAACCATCCCCTGCTTCCACCTCTGCCCCCAAACCCATTCTCCCACAGAAAACCAAAGTGATCTACCACAAATGCAAAGCAGACCATGTCCCCTGCTGCCACATCCCACCAACAGCTTTTCTTTGCCCAGAGAACATAATCCCATGGTTTTCAAACTAGCCACAACAGCACCTCCTGGGAGCATGTTGACAATGCTACATACTGAGACCCCACCCAGACGTGCCAAGTCTGAAACCGTGCATTGGGCCCAGCGACCATGACACCTGCAGGTGAGACTGGCTCTCTTGTCCTCTCATTCAGAGCTATTAATCTGAAACTATTTTAGCTGCTTTTTCTTTTTCACTTTTTATTGTCAGTTCTCCCACTCCACTCCCCACCTGGAAAGCAGGGACTCTTTCTATATTGGTCATCACTGTGCTCCACACACCCAGAGGAACTCAGTCAGTAGGAATTGAATACATGCAATCAAGGAAGCTGGTTCTAAACTGTGCTATGCACAGGAGTGACATGGGGCTCCTGTTGAAATGCACATCTGCTTCAGTAAGTCGGTGGGACCTGCAAGGGCCATCCCATGTCCATCTTCAGCAGAGGCTCTCAAAGGCGAGGATGCATCAGAATCACCTGGGGGCTCCCACACAACAGCTGGATCCACCCAGAGTTTCTGACTCAGTCCAGGGTGGGACTGAGCACATTGCTTTGCTTACAAGCCCCTGGGTGAGGCTGACATTGCTGGCCTTCGGATCACAGTTTGAATATCAAGGCTCCAGCCTAAGTCACCCCATGGAGTGGTGAAGGACAACAAGGGGCTGCACAGGTCCCCAGGGTTACTCCTGGCATCATCACAGCACATCTGGTTGCAGCAAGTCTTTGTTCCAAACATAACTCAGCAAAGGGCTCAAGTCCCTGGCAGTCTCCCTAGCCCGGCACTGACAGACCCAGTAAAAGGCAGCATGCCTTGGCCCAGTGATGGGACCCTCGATAACCCAGAGACTATGAGGCAGGTGGCCACATGATAAGGGCAATATACCTATGGGGGCAGAGTATGTTTACACCCCAGTGACCTCCCTGTGGGAAAATAGGATAGTTTGGTCAGGGCCCTCACCTTAGGTCCCATTGAGTGTGGTTTAGCACATCCATTGTAAGCAAATTGTGTGTGTGTGTGTGTGTGTGTGTGTGTGTGTGTGTGTGTGTGTGTGTGGAGTTAGTGCGCACACACATCAATGTATCTTTTTGGTTTTGTTGCTATTCTTGTGTTCTTCAGAGAGAGAGAGACAAGAGTAGTAGTTTTAGTGAAGCAGGTGGTGGGCGCTGGCCTTGGGCATTCGCCCGGCGCAGCCATGCTTCCCAACCTACGGCTTCCAAGGACCTTTTGGTCAGTTACCTAGCTCATAGACCTGTGCGAAGGGGTCTGGGGACTCAGCCTGGTATATGATGGCTTTGTGACCCAGTCTGTGAATGGGCTTGAGGGGTCTGGGAGCTCCAGACCCAGCCCTAGCTCAACAATCGGCCCAGTCGGTGCAGGATTACCAGCAGGTAAAAGAGCCCGACAACTGGCAGGATTAAGAGAGCTCTGCAATTGGCGCTGTGAGCAGGATTCCAAACATTAGCAGTGGCTCCACAGAAACTAACGTGTATGCTTGGGAAATCTAGATTTTTATTTATCAAGTTTGCTCAAGCCGGGTGCAACCAGCATTACATTTTAATCTGATCTAACAAAGAGAGGAACTCAGCTCCTCAATATTTGTTTTATCTCTGCTAGAAAATGTCATTATGAAAATAGCAGCATCTGCCAGAGTCCACAGGCAGATTGCAGATATATAAGCACAGCTTCCAAAATGGGTGCCTCTCAAAATATTGACTTTGTGGAGCCTTTAGCTAGCAACAGTTCTCACTGAAACAGGCAGCAAAAAATAGATCATAAATTCCTAGGGTAAGGTGGATGTTTTTAATTATTATTATTCTTTGTAAAATGTAAAAAATTCATTTTAGAGTGGAATTAAAATCATCCAAAAAATGCCATCCAAACAAAGGCCTGAACTATGCAAAAATACAGAAGAAAAAAATTTTAAAAAGAAGGATGAACAGTATAATAGCTTATGCTCTTAAAACTACAGATACTTCTTGGTTATATTATAAAATAAATCAAATGATAAATAGGCTTATGTAACTTTTAACATTTTAAATTAGTTCTAGCAGGCCCCCAAATCCTTCTGTGTTCATATCATGGTTAGAAGTCCTTGCATGTTGCATCTGTTCATTTTCTTTCCTGGGAAGCCCAGGACCCAGTATGAGAGGGCAGCTCCAGTTCTGGTCGGCCCTGGGGCTGCCCGCAGGGGTAGCAACTTGAGAAACAAGCGTGGAGCATGGTAGTCACCTCATGGCACTGTTTTGACAGAGTCATGGAATCATCCATTTACCTAGGATTTTGTAAACCGTGCAAACAAATGTAACTCCAGGTTATTTTGGTGATAGCATAGCACTTACCAAGTTGCCTGCTACGTGCTGACCTAGAACAGCGAGTTCACCAGGGCAGGGGTTGTAGCTTTCATTTCTATATCCCCAGCCCCTAGCACATTCCCAGGTACATGGTGGGCACCCAGTAAATACTTGATGAGTGGATGAGGAGACCTAGCTTATAATGTCTCAGATTCAGCACTGCAAGGTAACTTACAGGGATTCTACAGGAATCATGTTTCACTGTATCAATTAATATATTTTGTTTATAAATGTGTTTTTTAAATGTGCAGGTTTACATTGGCAGATATGCAGGCAGAAACTGGAGTACAGCCTTTTTAAAAGTGTTATTCCATTCTAGCTTGACACTAATCAAAAGAGCTTTTTTTTTTTTTTTTTTTCGTGACCGGCACTCAGCCAGTGAGTGCACCGGCCATTCCTATATAGGATCCGAACCCGCGGCCGCTGGGAGCGTTGCCACGCTCCCAGCGCAGCACCCTCCCGAGTGCGCCACAGGCTCGGCCCTCAAAAGAGCTTTTAAAATGAGCATTCCTATTATCACAAAGTTTCTTTTGAACATTTTTGTGACTGTCTCAGTTATGTGTCAACTCATTCAAACTTCTTCCTGACATTTTTATTAAAATCAATTTACTTCTCCTTTTCTCTACAGACAGAATATATATTGAAAAACTTAAAGAGATATCATCATTAAGGTGGATTTATTTTGAACCTATTAAATCTGACTTATGTACTTCTCTCCCAATGTCTGCACAGCACATACAGATCATATACATCATTTTCTAACCATATACTAAAGAGATAGGAGAAAAACATATGTATATACACACATATATTTCAGATCTGCCTTTATCAATTCACTCTCATTCACTGTCATTCATTAGAAATCAAGGTTTTCTTGCAAATTAAAAATTTTTCCAAGGTTAACTTTCCTGTTCTCATTTAGATAAACAGAAAAAATGGTTTTCTGGACTAGAGGCAAACTTTATAGTCCTCACTGAAATACAGCAGACACTGTGCTAACAAAGCACCTATCCCTTAGAGTCTCTCACCGATGGAAAAGCACTTAGAAACAGACAAAGCATATTGTAAATGTAAATTGCAGGAAAATGTAATTCTCCTGGGCTGTTCCCTGGGATGCTTTTCTTGTTGGTTTACTTTGTCCACCTTCTCATCATTTCAACTTCAACTTAAATTTTACCCCCACAGTGTTCTACCCTGACCCCCAGTCTAAGATGGGATGCCCCCTCCTCTAATCCTCTGCATTGTTCGGGTCACTCTGGTATTTTATTGGTTCTTCAGTTACCTGTTGCCGCTAGACATCCCTGCCAGAGTGTGGCAGGACGTGATCTGTTTTATTCACCACTTGATCCCCAGATCCTGACAGAGTGCCTAGAACTCTGAAGCGCCCCACAGGTACATGCCGGATGACTGAATGTGCCTTCCAGAGAGCCAATATTTAAGAAGTTTCTTTATTTCCAGGGCTCAAGCCTCCCTGGGCTTACTGATTATTCAGTAAGTATGTATTGAGTACCTAACCCCCAAGAACCATTTGAAGCACTAACAATATATTAGTAACAAAACAGAAAACTAAAATCTCTTCTCTCATAGAGCTTGTATTTTAGTGCAGAGAGACAGACAATAAATCAACATAATAAGTAAATATAGGATGTTAGAAGATCTGGAAGAACAAGATTGGGAATGCCCAGGTGGAGAATGGATGTCCATTTTAGATGTTATAAGCTTATTTTACATCTTGCTTTTGACTTTCCAAAGAAAATCTTCACAGTTGTCTCATTTGACCCTCACAGTAACTCTGCCCACATGTGCATGAAGTTTAGAAAAATAGCACTGAGTACAAGGAGCCCTTGGGCATGTTCCCTTCACATTTGGTGGAAAGATCTTTCTGGGCCTCAGTTTCTTTAGCAAAATGAGAGGTTTAAACTAGACTCTTAAATTTTTTTCAGCCCTAGGAATATTATAGTAACAATGTTGGACTTCAGCTCTGTGATCCTGGAAAACAGAGAAAGTGAAGAAACACTCCCCCACTCCCACCACCCTTTTGCTTTGGGGGAAACGGCAACTTCAAAGGACTGCCTTCTCCATACAACTTAGAGAAGACTCTCAGATGCCCCTCGTGTACCTACGGCGAGGCCTGACACAGACCCTCCGAATGCCCATCTTTGCCTCATAAATGTTTGGCTAACCTGTTTGTCCCCACTGTTCAATTGGAACAAAATGTTTGTTAACCAAATTTTGCTGAAGTTCCTCTTCTTCCTCCAGGCCTGTGAACTTTGGCTCAGCCTCAGCCTGAACCAGCAGACAGCGCCTGGTGAGAACAGGCAGCCTCGGGGTAAGGAAAACTTGCCCTGATCTCCTCTCTGATCCCAACACCCCTTGATCCCACTTTCCTACACCAGTTCTGTCTGGACCTGCTTACTCTTCTCTATAGAAGAAAAACTCTTTTACCTAACCCTTGAGACACTTGCGGGCCTTATGTTCAGAGCCTTCTCCCTATTGCAATAGTTCCCTTTCCCCACCTTGCAATAATACTTTCAAATAAAATCTCTCCTAAATTCCGATTTATTTGACAATAACTTGGGTAAAACTGAGCTAATATGTGACTACTCACAACCAGTCACATTTAAAAGAAATAGCAGTCTGCCATCAAAGAAGGCATGAAAATCAACTACAATGTATATTGAGAAGTAAAATTTAAAAAATAAGGATTATAAAGAAGGCGTGAGAAGTATCTTCATGTTTACTGAAGTCTCCTGCAGAGGCATTGGACCAGCCTGCTCAGGCTAAGTGACACAGAAGTAATAAACAGCCCCCAAACCTGAGGCCTTAACGGATGTGGCTGGCCCGCAAAAGGACAAGAGAGACCACAGCCAAGCACAAGCCTCCTCTTACAGCTTACTCCAGAGATGAGTCGCAGCCCCTCTGCATGTTCACTGTCTGGAACAGTCACCAGATGTCAACAGGCAGGGAAGTAAAATGCTCCCTCCTCCAGACGAGCTGCAGGGAAGGAAAGAAATGTTGGTGGAACAAGTGTCCCATCTACTACAGGTGTCAAAGAGGAGCTCACATTGCAAGAAACAGAGCAACATGTCCTAAAAATCCTCCTCAACCCATTCTCTCCCAAATCCCACACACCAGGTCTCCCAGTCCCCAGCAAGCCTCCAGCCTTTGGAGGCTCTCCTAAGAGAAGCCTGCTGTCTTCTTAGGAGAGTTGCTACCTCCCTTCACAAATGTGACTACCTGCGCATCTTTGTGTGTCTTGACTCCTGACCCCACCAGCTAAATTCAGCTGCAGTTCTTAAAAGGGTCCTGGGACCCAAACAGCAAAACTCTAAGGCTTCTAAGAAGGTAAAAAGGAAGGGAGAAAGCAGTGACCCCTTCCCCAGCCCTCCCACCCAGGCCCCCAGCAGGGAGGTGAGAAGTCAGTCTGCAGTTTCCATCCTCTGTAGGGGTCTCTTTCTCGAGCCGCTCATAGCCTAAACTTCCTGACTCTGATTCTGCTGTTTAAAGACACTTCATTTCTGACAACATCGTCTTTAAACTGATGGTGTTTAATCTGATAGTCCTTAAACTCCATCAGACATGCAACCAGGAAAAAAAGGCTAAAAACTCATAGGGTTAGACACCCTGAGAAAAACAGTCCCCAGCACAGCCTCTTCCTAAGGGACTTCAAGGGCAATCTTGACATATTGAGATTTTGGCATTTTGTGCCAGTTTTAAAACCTAGCCCCCAAGTGAGAAGACATGACACCTCTGTAAATAATCTGAAATTTCTGACACTTGTACAACACACAGAAACAGCAAGATGTGGGGTTTGGGGGGGTGGGCGTGGCTAATGAATTTGGAGGGTTCCTTTGTATCAGGGTGGGTGTAGAAGAGGCATTCAAGACAGGCCATTACCCTCCAAAGCTGCAGAACCCAGCTCAAGAAGAGGTGCACGTCTGTGATTAGGAGAAATGAGGCACACACGTTAAGATGCTGAAGCGAAAGACAAGCCTTAAATTTAAGCCTCAGATCCCAAGTCACCTGAGCTGCAGGTGCTGTGCTTTCACCATGACAACCACAGTGCATGCTCCACTGGCCCCGCTTGCTCCTGTGCAGGCAGCTGGTGACTCTCCCAACAACCCGGCGAGGACAGTGCATGGCAGTGTCTCAGCGGGATCGCATCAGGCTTGCTGAACACCTACAAATGGACATGTGCATTGAATTGTACGGTTTATAAATTATCTCATCCAATAGTCCACTAAATCTCCATGAAGGCAGGGATTTTTATCTATTGTTTTCAATTATATTCCCAGGGCCTGGAACAGAAACCAACATAGAGTTGATTAGTTTATAAATACATGTTAAATGAATTCTCACAATCCTTTGAGATGGTGAACCTATTTTAAAGTTTAGAATTTGGAGGTGTGGAGAATTAATGAAGCTTGTCTAAAGTGATCTTAGCAGAGGGTAACAAATTTGAAGAGACATTAGTGGTGTCACTTTGGGTCATGTGGCACCTGAAGTATCTGAGATACATCCATTCAAGGTGTCAGCCTCTCCTATATCCAGAAGAGATTTTTCACACCTTTAACTCCTAAGATACTTTTTTATGCTATTTCTGCATTTTAGGCAATCCTCACATGCTGTCTGGTTTTACAATGATTTCTGTGTGGATCTTATTCTTCTAACTAGCTTGCAAACTTGGTGATAGGAGTAATAGTGTGTTAATTTTTTTTTATAACCCCTGTAGGACTTACCTAACTCAGGCTAAAACAGGTAGCAGATGCTTAATCCAAACAACATCCCACATTCCCCTAGCGGCGTGACCATGTGTCTGGGTTCTGGATAGAATGTGGGAAGAGGAGACCTCACCCGTGCTGGGCTGGCCTCTAAAACTCCCACTTAGTCCTCTATTCTCTTTTCCCTTGACTTCCTCAGCCAGATTCAGGGGAATCAGGGGTGAATGTCAAGGAGCCTGAAGCAGCATAGCCTCCCCATGCACTCCTGACCCTCCCTTGACCAAGATGTGGATGAAAAATAAATCTTTTGTTATTAAGCCAGTGAGATTTGGGGATTGTTTGTGACAGCAGCTAGCCATTCCTGCATAATATAGTTACCAAACTAGTAAGTACCTCATCTGGGTGCTTATTTTGTTATTTCTGGGCAAATGCCCTTTCCTGTCAATTACCCTGACAACTTGGAACATAAATGAAGATACCACCAGTTGCGTGTGCAGTTGGAAGAGGAAGGACTTGAAGTTAGGAACTAGAAACTTCAGGTGCACATGCAGCTCTTCTCACAAAAGCCTGCTCAGTCCCATGAGATAGTAACCCCTTGACACAGGGAACATCCCTTTTTCCTCCTTGGATCTTAGCTCTAGCACAGTGCAGTCAATAGGTATGTGTTGGATCAATTAACATATACACAAATTTATTGTGCCCCAATTTCAATTAATTATTTGAAACAATTGGAAGTTTAAGCATTTGTGAGGGGAAAATGTCTTCCTCCAAGCAGTGCAACTCTTATGCTTGGGGAAATGAACACTTCATCCACAAAATGGAAAGCAGCCCTTAATTTCCCAAAATAGAGTCTTTTATTTACCTTGGCCAGTAGAGGATGGAAAGCCCTTCTATTTGCAAGCTCTTATTCTCTATTCAACATAAAGGCTCTAACCACGGTGTGAGAGCTCCATGGCGGATTTGCATTCCACTGTGCAAATCTGATAAAACCAAACTAAGGCTTAAGAATAAAAATGATCAGCTAGTGTCCACGTCCATGACTTCCACTGTCAGTAAAAACAAGGAAGATGTGGGAAAAAGAAAAGATCTCAATCACTGAGGCCAGAAAAGGATTCTCATTTTGCCACCTAATGGCTCTATTGGGAAATGGGCCCATGAGAGGACAACTAGGGAGGTCCATGTCATTTGAGTAACTGACTTTTGATATCTCAGCTATGGCTAGGCATGCCCTGAAGGCACAGTCCTGGACCTGCCGCTTCTTTGCTGCCACATTTTTACACTGAAGAAAGTCAAGATGAGGCTGGTTGGGTCAGAAAAGTTTTGACATCCCCAAAATCCAAGGAAACAGTCCAGATTCCCAGCACTCTACTCCAACCATCACCTGCAAAATCCACAGCCCCAGCTCCACTGTCACAGCTGGGAGCACCTCCAAAGGAGTGGTTCTCTGTCTTTTGACCTAAACTTCTTTGAATAATTCTCATGCTATCTATTGGAACATAAAACCCATGACAGCAGGAATTTATCTCCCTATCTTCAGCCTATAGAACAGTGCCTGGTGGGTGTTTAATAAATATATTTTGAGTGAATCAATTTACAGGTGAATGAATTTGCTTTGTCAGCCTTCAGCACTGTGGCTCTGTGTGAAAATGTCCTGGCTGTTTATAACAGCTTCTCCACTCTCAACTGCACTCTGCAATGCTGTTATTCCACAACTTAAACAATTACCTCTCAGGATCTGTGCCTGTATTAGATGATTAGACCTACCACTCCATTTCAACATACTGCCACGCTTGGAAACTGTCATTGACAAAAGACAGTGATGGTTCCAAGGAGTGGGAAAACTTATCAACAGGTCCCCATTATGTATATATAGCATGTGAGATTGTTTGTGCAACTCTACACACTACGGATTGATCTCTAAGGAGCCACTCATCTCAGTGGAGCCACAAGGAGGATTGTTGCCCTAAATCCCAGCAACATCAATGCTTGGAACAATTGCTGTGGGGTAGGCTGATGTCACCATGACTTCAGGGCTGCCCACACCCCAAAAAAACTTCCAATGAATGACACAAGATTCTTTATGGCAAGATTTTAAAGTAACATTCTCAAGTGAAGTTCTAAGACAGATATCAGAAACAGAAGCATCATGGAGTTGTAGAGGAAGCAGCAGCTCCATTTAGTTCCCTGTTCTTTTGCTCCTGCTTTTAGCAGCACATTGAGTCTAGTGTCTCATGCTAAGTTATTCAATGTTTGGATCCCCTTGTACTTGCAAGAACATGCGCTCCTCCTCGAGGATAGCCTGTCTGAGCTCCCTGGTGAGGGACTTAATATTCACCTCGTGTTCCCAGCTCAGTCAAAACCCCAGCCTTGAGGTGATCCAAACTGGTGTTCTCATCTGTCACAGCTCGTGCCTGCTGAAGGAGGCAGAGAAGAGGGTGGCTAGGAGAAAGAAATGTCTTCTGCCAGCTCTGTGAAGCACTCTCCGAAGTCCCTCATCAATTCTGCTGATACTTAACAGCATCACCAAGGTCTACCGAAATGCCACACTTTTGGCTCTCCAATTCTCCAGCTAAAATTCTAGACTTACATAAGCATATAAGTATGCAAGATGTACATTTAGTGTTGTTTAAAATAAAAAAAAATAATTAGCTAATGTTAGCTGTCATGGGGATAGTTAAATAAACGATGATGTGCCCACATTATGCCATACCATGCAGACTTTAATGTCTACACTACAGTATTGAGATTTTTTTTTTTTAAGTATGGTACATATCTCGTGGGAAGAAAAGTCCGGTGTATATGTACGTGTCTGGAGAGACACAGGGCAATTCATCGTGGTTTCCTCCAGGGAGTAAAAGGATGGGGATGAAGTACTTTTTCTTTAAATACATCTCTATTGTCTGAATTTTTTACATAAGCACATATCATTTTATTAATTAAAATAAAAATTTTAAACTATATAGATGGTAAGAGTAAAAATTCTCTAAACTGTATAAGATAGATATAGAGATGAATAAATATCTCTAGATTAGCCATTTTCATTCCTAAGATAAACTGACTAAAGTGGGATTGGGCTGTCAGGACAAGAAGGACATGAAAATAATTGTCCTCAGGATTAAAAGAAAAAAGTGTAAAACCAGTTTCACCCTGGTGAAAGCCTACTCCAATGTCAAATTGGCCAGTAGTTTCTCTCCTCTCTCTTTGGTGCTAATTGGCAATTTGCTAAAGATGTACAAGCCACAAGATGCCTTTTATCAGCAAGGAAATTTTGCCTACCCTGGATTTCAGGAACTGCCTCAAATTAAGTTTTCGACCAATTTAGTATTGACCTCAAAAGAGATTGAAACTGGGAGATCCTGGGGTTTTTGGACACACCTACACATACAAAGGAAAGTAAATAGTCTCTAGTCACAAAACTCTGCCTTTCATTCAAAATCAAGCCTGAGCTGGCAAACTTGAAAGCTGGAACCTCAGGCCAAAGCTTTCATTATAACAAAACTTTGTTCTTACCACATTCAGCCTACTTCCTCAGAGACTCCACAGAAGAGGAAAAGAGCACCTGGTTTTTAGGCTCTTCTCCTTTTAGAAATGAAAGCATAGTAACACAGGATCTTAACAAAACTTCAGAAAATATGTAAAGATGTATAGTAAAAAGCACCTTCAAAACTCCCAGCTGAAACAAATAAGCTCTGTTAGTATTTCATATATCCTTTTGAATATTTCTATGCAAAATATGGGCAAGCAAATGTATAAGAACTTAAAAGGCTTTTGCAAAACTATTATGCTATTATCTTTAAATAACGCCATACCTCAGACACTTTTCATCTTTATCAGTCTTTAAATACAATTTACACCACTATCTTAATAGCCAGATAGTATTTGCTTATATAGCTAAATTACAGATTAAAGATTTATTTAACGAATCCTCTACTCATAATGATTTATGTGTAGGGTATTTCCTGTTTGTCTCTGTGATCTACTATACTGTACTAAACATCTTTGTATATGTTTTGGTTTTTGTTTTGTTTTTTTGCCCAATAATTTCTTTCAGTTATATTCATAGAACTGGAATTGCAAGGTATATTTTGCATTTTAGTGCACACTACATACACCAAACCACCCTTCAGAGAGATGCACCTGTTTGTACTTCCACCATTTTATTTATTTATATTCTTTGAGCTACTTTATCATGTAAATTTGACTACTCAATGGTGGGTTTCAGCAGTAAAAACAGTAAAACATATTTTATCACCTTGTAGACATGGATTAATAAACCTTCCATGTTCCAATCAGCATCAATGCAGCCTTCAGTTTATTGTCCTAATCTCACTTTTCCTGTCCTGGTGCCCTTCCCTCTTTGTCTCATTTCTGTACCTCTGCATATGTCTGTGATTAAACTTTATTATTATACGTTTTAATTGTAATCATAAAAGTTTTCTAATCAATTCATACATCTCCATCAGAGATAAAAATAATAGAACTTTTATAAACTATCAGCTATTCAACAGAAAGAAAAACACATGTTGAGTGAAGGATGAAATGTGGCAGCACAAAATAATTTAAATGATAAAGTTTTTATCTTGTGACTAAGAAAGAAAAATACCAGTTTGTGTTGCAAATGAAGCAAACTGGGAAATGTCTGGATGTTGTGAAATTTACAATGGGGATGGCTCTCCAGGAAGAGGAAACAGAAAAGTGGAATTTATAAAGTTATTTCTATTTTATGTTAAGGGAAAGATAATATGCTCATCTCAATGAGATATATTTGACTGATAACAGCTTAAACTGTTACCTTTATGAGTTGTCTGCACTTTCTCAGAGTGAATTATCTAAGAAATGACTCGTGGAGGACAGCAGGGCTCCTTCAATGGTCTAAAACTTCACCACACGTCAACAAGCTCCACACAGCGAGTTTGTAGTCCACCTGCTATACCCTCAATAGGCCTGTAATTTACAACCAAAAACAGGGCTGACTGGTTAGCTCACTTGGTTAGAGCCCACCCGAATGACTTCATTTTAACTTAATTACCTCTGTTCAGACCTTATCTCTAAAAACAGTCACGTTCTAGGTACAGGGTTGGGGAGGAGCACAGTTCAGCCCATATCCCTGTGGCAGAGGCTGTTCCACCTCAGGAATACCTGCTTCTGCTCCCTCCTGGGCCCAGGGATGACTGCACTGCCCAGCACCCCTGCAGCTAGGAGGGCCCAGGTGACTTGTGCTGACCACTAGGAAGCGAGCACACCCAGGCTGGGCACTGAAAAGCCCCTGCTCAACCCCTTCCGTGGAAAAGCCTTATGCTTAGAAGGTGACCTCACAGGATGAGAGGCGTCCCTCAGTGACAACATGGAGCAGAAGAGCTGCCAGCCCTCACTGGAGAAATGCAGTCGTCCCCGCTTATCCTTGGGAGATACATTCCAAGACCCCCAGCGGATGCCTGAAACCACGGGTAGTACTGAACTCCATATATGCTGTTTTTTCCAATACATATATACCTATGATAGCGTTTAATTTATAAATTAGGCATAGTAAGAAATCAAGAGCAATTATCAACAATATACTGCAATAAAAGCTGTGTGAACGTGTTCTCTCAATAGCTTGCTGGACTGCACTCACTCTTCTCCTCCTCTTTCTCTTCCTCTTTCCTCCTCTTCTCCTCCTTCTTGTGTCCATCAGTCTGATAGCCACGACGGCTATGACGTGACCAGCAGCTGTGGAGCATGCAGTGTTGATCCGCTGCACGAACAGATGAGTCACATCCTGGGGGGACGGGACTGGACGGCACGAGACGTCATCACGCTACTCAGAACACCACACCATTGAAAACTTAGGAATGGTTTATTTCTGGAATTTTCCATTTAATATTTTTGTACAGGGTTGACCATGGGTAACTGAAACCACTGAAAGCAAAACTGCAAATAAGGGAGGGCTGCTGTAGTATTTTCTGTACTGAGCCAATGACATTTAGGGATGCACTTTGTACCTCATCATAACCTAGACCGTTCTTAATAAATAATAGGAATGAGAAAGGATGTTCTGACCGAACACGGCTGAAGTGATCATTTTGGGAACAATTTAATTCACTTATTTTGGGAGAAGGAAGGAGGGATGATATCTGTGATGTTTCTGAATACGTTGACTGAGTGAGTAGCAGAGAATAAAGGAAATGAAACAGCTTTGGGAACGAATTTAACTTTGGTCATGTTATGCCAGGGTGTCCTCAGCTGGGGACGGTTACTAGACAAGTCAAACCTCACTAGATGAGCCTGGAATCCAAGAGCAAGGTCTTGGCTGGAAAGAATAATGCTGGTAGTCATCAGCACACAGGCAGACGGGAGGTGCCTGAGCCACCCGGGAAGTTTGTGGAGTGAGGAAAAGAGGGCCCTGCCTTGGGGAGGGGCAATTCCAGCTGTGCAAAGGCCAGCAGAGGAGGCAGCTGGTAGGAAGGAGGCTTTCATCTTGCATGCCTGGTGCCAAGTACAGAGGCTTGCCCATGGCAGGGCCTCTGAAAACTGTCCATGTACTCAGTGTCTGCATGTGGCAGGCGTGTCAGGAGAGGTCAGGGAGGATGGGCAGTTGTGTGTGTCAGGCACTGCAGACAGTCATGGAGGATGGGCACTGAGAAGAGGCAGGTGTGGGAGGCAGTCACGACCATCCTTTAAAAAACCAGCTTCGCTCGAGACAAAGGTTGCAACAAGAAAGGTCAGGAAGTACAGATCGCTTTTGTAGACTGTTCTTTGAAAAAGTTTTGCTATATAAGGAAGAAGAGAAAACAACTGGTGACTTGAGAAGAAAGCAAATTTAAGCACTCATGTTTTTGGGTGGAGGACCCTAAAGCATGGCTACTGTTGGCAGACAAGGAGTCTGTGGAGGAAGACTAAACACAGAACCGAACAGGAAGAGCCATGCAGCAATCCTGGAGGAGGCGTGGGAAGGACTGGCCCAAAGTACCAGCTGAGCTGACAGACATAAAAATGAAAGGGCACCATGCTGGACAGCAGCTTTCCAGAGCTTAGTCATCGTGCTTGACTGACACCTCATGCCCCTTGATTAGCAACTCCCCACTGCCCTCCCCCAGCCCTGCACAGCCACGCCAGTCTTCACTGTACCACATTGTACCTAGAGTCAACAATAATATTTTGTGCACTTAAAAGATTAAGAGGGTAGATCTCATTATATGTTCTTACCACAACAAAATTTTTTAAAATTATTTTTTAAAGAACAAAAAAAAAAAATAATAAAAGGAAAATTCTTTCTTCAATAAAGGGAAAAGGGAACAATGGAGAAATACAAGTGCCTGAAGGTAGAAAGCATCAAAGAAAGGGCGCTCATGTCTGGTGATTTCTGTTTTTGCAGGAAAATAGGAGAAAAGGTCAAGTGAAGAAGGGGGTAGAAAGTGTGACTTGAAGGGTGGACTCTTAGAAGAGTCACTATGAGGAATATTGTCAGAGGTTGACTTAGAACAGAAATTACATACACTTCAGAGTGGCATTTAAAACCCTGCTGAGTTTTATTTTTTTTAATTTTACTGCATGTTCTATGGGATTTGATATAACCTTTTGAAACTGATTCAGACTTAGAAAATACTTTCAGCTGTGGAATCACACTTAAATAAATGCAGCATGTATGTATTCTCCACAGTAATGCTTTTGAGCAGTCAACCCACAAATCTGCAAGAGGATCATTTTGGACGGAATGTGTGTGTTCTGCTGTGACATAAGAAATATATATTTGATCTCCGCCCTTGGTTCCTGGCACAAAGTTCCTAAAACCTGGAATTTCCTGGAGCATCTTTTATTCTTTTGATGCAACTCTAGGTAGGCTCCTGGACAGCTTCTGGTCACCAGAAAGACCAAGCTATGATTAGAAACTTGAAACTTTCATCCCCATCCCTCGACCTCCAGGGAGGGAAGAAGGGCTGAAGGTTGAGTGAAGAGTCAATTGTGCCTACAAGACAAAGCCTCCACAAAAATCCCTAAACAATGAGGTCTGAGGAGCTTCTGCATTGGTGAATGCATCCATGTGCAGGAAGGTGGTACAGCCCAACTCCATGGGCACAGTGGCTCCTGAGCTTGAAAGTCTGCTGGACTGCATCCTCTGTGCCTCTTCATCTGGCTGTTCATCAGTATCCACTGTAATATCCTTTATAATAAACTGGTAAATACAACTAAAGTTCTTTCCTGAGTTCTGTGAGCCATTCTAGCAAAGCATCAAACCTAAGGAGGAAGTTATGCGAACCCCTGATTTGTAGCCAAGTCAGACAGAAATGTGGGTACCCTGGAGACCCATTTCTTGTGGTCGGCTTCTGAAGTGGGGGGGGGGCAGTTTTGTGGGACTGAGCCCTTAACCCACGGGGTCTGCAGTAACTCTAGATAGTTGAGAATTGAATTGCTAAGACAGCCAGTTGGTGTCCAGAGAACTGGAAAATTTCTTGGTGTGAAAAACCGGTATATCTGAAGTCACAGTGTTATGAGTAGACAAAAAGTTTTCCTTTACTCCCCAAAATTGTTTGTTGAAATCCTAATTCCCAATGTGATCTTTGGTTGTGGGACCTTTGGGAAGTGATTAGGTCATGAGGATGGAGCCCTCATGAATGGGATTAGTGCCCGTATAAGAAGAGACAGGACAGTACTCTCTCTCTCGCTCGCTCACTCTTTCTGTGCGATGTGAGAATACAATGACAGAATAGTCACTTGCAAACCAGGAAGAGGGCTCTCACCAGACAGACACCAGATCTGCCAGGACCCTCATCTTATACTTTCCAGCCTCCAGACTATGAGAAATACATTTCTGTTGTTTAAGCCACCCACAGCTCAAACTGACTAATATAAGTATTGGTTGCATGATTGAGGAGCTGATATTCCATCCCTGAAATTCTTTATCATTAAATTCCCCCCCTCAGAAAAGCATAAAGTATGTCCAAGCAGAGATCACTCTTCTTCTCTGCTTCTTGGGCAAGCATACATCACCCTTCTTCATCTTCTGTCTACTTGGCCTCCCCTGACCAGTGGATCCTCTTCGTCAGCACTTGAGTTCTCATCGAGTAATTTCATCCAACTCTCTGACCCCAGACTCATTCTCTGCATCTTTCTCCACTTGCTGACTTCTGGGCCACCACAGTAAGGGACGAAGGCAAAGTAAGAAGAGATTTCCATTCCTCTTCTCCCTCCTATCCCCTGTCTCATCATGCTGATACCTGTTCATTCACCAAGGTTTATCTCAGGTGCCACAGCCCAATAATACCAAGTCAGAAATAACTGGGTTCCCCCTCTGCCTAGGGCAATTTTAACATCTGTGTCCATCCCTACCTTGCAAACTCCTTGAGAACAGAGAACACATCTTATTCTATCTCTGGAACCCCATGTGCCTTGCATAGCACTGTGCATTCATTACATGCTCAACAGATATTTTAACAAATTAACACACTGTTTATCCTAAAACCTTGGTTTTTTTATCTACTCATGGGAGCTCTGAAAATAACAAATTAAAATGTTAACCAACAGCATGAAAGACACCATGCTCTGTTCTCAGACCTCTGATCTTCTCTCCAGCAACTTCCCTGGTGGTCACAGCCTCCCTGTGGCTCAGCCCGTGCATAGTTGGGTCTCAGATACAGGGGTCCACACCTGACTTCTCTGTACCACCACAGGCCCTCACAGCATCCGAAACCCCACCCACACACCCAATCCCGGACTATCATGAACATGACTCCATTTCCTGCTCTATGTGATCACTCCTTCTCACTCTGTCACTAGGCTGCTGGCACCACCAGTTTCTTTGTGTGTGCAGGTCCCTGTGAGATCACCTCAGGTCAGCTCCAGGTCTCCTGTCAGCATTGACAACATTCTGTTAGGTGACCATAAATACCTTGAACTTAACTGTCTCGAATTTCAAGCAGAGGGAGAATGAATAGAAAACAGATTTGCATTAAATCATTTAGAAAGTGAAGTCTAGAGTCTTGCAGTAGAAAGGGCCCCAGGTGAATTGTCAGGTCAGCTCTACCCTAATTAGCTGTGTAACCACTGCCAGCTGCTGGGGGTTGTATTTATATTTCCTAAAGATATATATTCAAGTCCTCATCCTTGTCCCCATGAATGTGACATTATTTGGAAACAGTTTTTGCAGATGTGATTAAGTTAAGGTGAAGTCACCCTGGATTAGGGTGGGCCCTGATCCAATATGACTGGTCCTCATAAGAAAAGAAGAGACACAGAGGCAGACACACACAGAGATAAGATATCCATGTGATGACAGAGGCTGTGTGATGATGGAAGCTGTGTGATGATGGAGACAGAGAATGGAGAGATGTGGCTGCAAGCCAACGAATGCCAATGGTTACAGGCAACCACCAGAACTAGGAGGAAAACATGGCCCTGACAACACCTTGCTTGATTTCAGCTTCAGGTTTCCAGGACTGTGAAAGAATGAGTTTGTGATTTTAAGCCACCCAGTTTGTGGTAGTTTGTTATAGCAGCCCTAGGAATTGTAGAATTTATAGATTTGGCAATATGATTTCATAAATCTTCACTTGATCTTCAAACCTGGTAAAAGAAGCATTATTTCCAATTTACAGCGGAGGATAGTAAAAGTCATGAAGATTAAAGCTCTCATTCAAGATCAGACAACTGGTGAGAGGTGCAGGTGACAGGAGCCCACATGTCCTGAGCCTCAGCCTGCACCTCTCTGCCTCTACAAACCTCACTGGGCCATGTCCCCATTTGAAGTGATTTGGGCTTGATAAAGTTCTCAGGCTTTACCCCAGACTCTCAGAATCAGAGATCCTACTGGGGTGTCCATCAGTCTGGGCTTTATTGGGCCTTACAGGTGATGCTGAATTATACCTGAGTTTGGGAAGCAACTGAGCTGGGGAGCTCAGATGAAGAAGCTTCTCTGTAGACCAGAGAAGGCTTCATGAAAGAATAAGATTTCAATGGGATTCTTAAAGGATAAGTAGAAGTTCACAAGTCAAAGAACAGGAAAAAGGACATTTAGGTGGAGGAAACATCACATGCAAATGTAGAGAAATAACAGCACTTTTGAGGAATTACGAAAGCTTGACAGAACTGTGAGCAAAAGGCACACGAGCTTGGAGAAGTGGGCAGGATTTGGAAGGATGTGGAGTTGACTGCACCTCATGGATCAGTTTGTTCTTTACTTTGCACAGTGAACTTTGAAATGTTCACAGATGCTCTGTGATGAAGGGATTTCATAAGAAACATGTCTCGGAAACTCTGTACACAACATCTGCCTGCACCTTTGGACACATGGGACATAATAACATGTCGAAGACTCTAAGAATTCCTACAGTAAAAGAGATGGTTCAACTTTGTTTGGACCAACATTTCTCCAACTAATTTAGAAACAACACATTTTTCACAGGGAACCTATTACCATTTTGATGGACACTGTCTATGTACATCAGAGATTATGGAGAACTTTTGAATTACTTTAATTAGAAAAGATTATATTTTTATTTTTAAAATATTCCTGTTATGGGGGTATAGTAGGGAGACAGAAATATGGAATACACTTGCCATGAAAAAATTTCCACGTTGGAGTAGGAGTCACAGTGGATTATGTCACAATTTGATAGTTACATTATTCCTTCATTTAGATACAATGACAGTGCTACATATTTGAATATACCCCATGTGCAGCATGCATGATTGCCTTGACCCAGGGAGAGACACACACAGAGAGAACCTGGAGAATACCGAAACCCAGGAGAGCCAAATAGTGTACAGAAGAAAATTCTCAGCCATCACCAACCCATCCCCCAACCAAGGGAAGCAAGGACCATGGAGAAGCCTTAGTCTATATGAATTATGAAAGAGAAACCTCACCCATGGTCACCCATTCAAGCCAAGGAAATCCAGTATATCCCAGTGTACCCATCAGGGCCACAAGACACTAGCTGAGGAGCCAACAAGTGCACCTAGGGTCACCCACTCCAGCCAAAGAGTAACAAGGCACCCAGGCACTTCACCCAAGACCTCAAGAGCTTGACACATACTCAACATCTTGACACGATGTCATTAACCTTGGCAAGAAATCACTAAGTGCCCCAGTGTCTATACCACAGAGGCACTAACACACAACTCCAACATTGAATATGGCAGAAGTACCCATGGAGACTACACTACTATATCTACCTGGAACCAATTCTAACATACCCTACTCAACAGTCAATATAAAACACATCTACATGAGGAAGTCTCTGTCCTCAAGGTCCACTCCAGAGTAATAGAAGAAGCAACTGCTCTACTAGATGACTAGACATTAAAATGGAGACTAGAAATGTGAAAAAACAAGGAAATAAGACACCACCAAAGGAATACAATAATTCTCAAGTACCAGACCACATAGAGCAGGGAACCCTTGAAATGTCTGAAAAGGAATTCTTAGTAACAATCTTAAAGAATTTCAGTGAGATACAAGAAGACTCAGTTAAACAACACAATGAAATGAGAAAAGCAATCCAGGACTTGAAGAATGAAATTTATGAAAAGATAAATATCATAGAAAAGAATGCAGCAGAACTCCTCAAACTGAAAGACTCATTCAATGGAATAAAAACTACAACTGAGAGCATAAGCAGCAGGCTAGAGTAAGTGGAAGAAAGAATTTCTGATCTCAAAGACAGTCTTTTTGAAATAACCTGAGCAAAAAAGAATATTTAAAAAATGAAGAAAATCTAAGAGAGCTAGCAACAATCTTAAGGGCACAAACATTCGAACCATGTGTGTTCCAGAGGGGGAGGAGAAAGGAAAAGGCATTGAAACATATTCAATGAAATAATAGTGGAAAACTTTCCAGGTATTGATAGAGATATGATCTTCCAGCTACAAGAGGTTCAAGTGTTCCCAAACAGATTCAATCTGAAAGGGTACTCTCCAAGACACATTATAGTCAAACTGGCAAAATTTGAAGACAAAGAGGGCATCCTAAAAACAGCAAGAGAAAAGCATCAAGTCACCTATAAGGGAGTCCCCATCAGACTAACAGCAGACTTCTCAACAGAAACTCTACAGGTCAGAAGAGATTGGGATGGTATATTCAAAGTACTGAAAGAAAAAACTGCCAGCCAAGAGTAGTATACCTGGCAAGGCCATTCTTCAGAAATGAAAGGGAAATAGCATATTTTCCAGATGAATAAAAAGCTGCAGGAGTTCACCACCACATGACCAGCTCTACAAGAAATCCTTAAAGGAGTCCTACACCTGGCACCCAAAAGCAATAATCACCACCATGAATACAGTAGAATGAACAAATGCCACTGACATAGCAGATATGGAAACAAGAAAGAGAAAGAAACTATATAATACCACCTCAAAAAAACCAATAAATACCAAAGACAAACAATAAAAGAGGAAGAAAGGAACAAAAGATATTTAAATCAACCATACAGAAAGCAATTAATGTTAGGAGTAAGACAATACCTTTCAATTAAATGCTAAATGTAAAAGGATTAAAATCCCCACTCAAAATACAGAGACTGACCAACTGGATTTAAAAGCTAGACCCAACTACGTGCTGTCTACAAGAAACTCACCTTATCCATAAAGATACACACAGACCAAAGTGAAGGGATGGAAAAACATATACCACACAAGTGGAAATCAAAAACAAACAAGAGTAGCTGTTATATTGGATAAGAGAGACTTTAAACCAAAAACCATAAAAAGAGACAAAGAAGGCCATTATTTAATGATAATGTGATCTATTCAGCATAAGACCTAACAATCATAAATGTATATGCATCCAACTCGGACACCCAGGTATATAAAGTAAACACTATTAGACCTAAAGAAAGAAATAGACCCCAATACAATAATAATCGGTGACCTGAATACCCCTCCCTCAATATTGGACAGATCATCTAGGCAATAAATCAACAGAGAAACACAGGATTTAAACTATACTTTACATCAAGTGGCTTGGCAGATATCACTGAACATTTCATCCAAAAACTACAGCATATACATTCTTCTCATTAGCACATGGAACATTCTCCAGAACATACCACATGATACATCACAAATCAAGTCTCAACAAATTTTTAAAAAGTGAAATTTCAAGTATCTTTTTAGACTACAATGGATTAAAACTACAAATCAATATCAAGCAAAACTCCAAAAACTATACAAAGACATGGAAATGAAACAGCATGCTCCTGAGTCACCTATGGGTCCAAGAAGAAATTAAACAGGAAATCAAAAAACTTCTGAAACTAATGAAAATAAAGACATCATACCTAAATCTGTGGATGTAACAAAAGCAGTACTAAGAGGGAAGTTTATTGAAGTAAAAATACCAAACGAATACAAAGATTTAAAATAACCTAATGTTAGACCTCAAAGAACTAGAAAAACAAGAACAATTAAATATGAAAATTAGTAGACAGAAAGAAACAGTTAAGATCAGAGCAGAACTACATGAAATAGAGACCCAAAAAATGATACAAAAGATCAATGAAACCAAAAGGTGGTTTTCTAAAAACATACACAAAATAGAGAAACAATTAGCTAGGCTAACTAAAAGAAGAAGGAAGGAGACCCAAATAACAAAAATCAGAAATGAGAGAGGAGACATTACAACTGATACCACAGAAACACAAGGAATCATTAGAAACTATTATAAACTATATGCCTACAAATTTGAAAACCTGGAGGAAGTGGATTAACTACTGGACACATACAACTTACCAAGACTGAACCAAGAAGACATAGAAAACCTGAACAGACCAATAACAACGAACACGATTGAAGAAGTAATCAGCAGTCTCCCAACAATGAAAAGCCCAGGACCAGATGATTTTACTGCCGAACTGCACCAAACCTTTACAGAGGAATTAATACCAATTCTCTTCATGCTATTCAAAAACTTTGAAACAGAGGCCATTCTCCCAAACTCATTCTATAAGGCCAGCATCACCCTGATACCAAAACCAGACAAAGCTACAACAAAATAGAAAACTATATGCCAACATCTCTGATAAACATACATGCAAAAATCCTCTAAAAATATTAGCAATCAGAATACAGCAATGCATTAAAAAATTATACACCACAATCAAGTGGAATTCATCCCAGAAATGCAAGGAAAGTTCAACATACAGAAGTCAATAAATGTGATATACCACATCCACAAAATCAAGGACAAAAACTATACGATTATCTCAGTAGATGCAGAAAAAGCATTTGACAAAACTCAACATTCCTTCATCATACAGACACAGCAAATTAGGTATAGAAGGAAAGTAACTCAACACAATAAAAGCCATATATGACAAACCCACCACCTATATCATCCCGAATGGGGAAAAATGGAAAGCTTTTTCTTTAGAACAAGAATAAGACAAGGATGCCCATTTTCAACACTATTTAACATAGTATTGGAAGTACTAGCCAGAGCAATCAGGCAAGGAAAAGAAATAAAGGCCATCTGGATTGGAAATGACAAAGTCAAACTGTCCATGTTTGGAGATGACATGATTCTATATATATAAAAAACCTAAACACTCTACCAGAAAACTCTTAGAGGTGATAAATGATTTCAGGAAAATTGCAGCAAACAAAATCAAGACGCAAAAGTCAGTAGCTTTTTTATACTCCAATAATGAACTAGCAGAAAAAGAAATCAAGAAAGCTAGTCGAATTACAGTAGTCACCAAAAACAAAAAATACCTAGCAATCAACTTAACCAAGGAGGTGAACAATCTCTACAATGAGAACTACAAATCACTGCAGAAAGAAGTTAAAGAGAACACAGAAAGACAGAAAGACATTCCATGCTCTTGGGTTGGAAGAATTAACATTGTGAAAATGTCCATACTACCCAAAGCAATCTACAGATTCAATGCAATCCCCATCAAAATACCAATGACATTCTTCACAGAAATAGGAAAAACAATCCTGACATTTGTATGGAACAACAAAAGATCCCAAATAGGCAGAGCAATCTTCAGCAAAATAATAATAATAGTAATGATAATAATACCAGAAGAAATATACTACCTGACTTCAAATTATACTACAAAGCTATAGTAACCAAAACAGCATGGTACTGACATAAAAACAGACACATGGACCAATGGCACAGAATAGAGAACCCAGAAATCAATCCACATACTTACAATCAACTGATCTCTGACAAAGGCAACAGGAACATATACTGGGGAAAAGACTACCTCTTCAATAAATGATGCTGGGAAACTGGACATCCATATGTAGAAGAATGAAACTAGATTCGTGCCTCTTGCCACATGCCAAAATCAACTCAAAGGGGCTTAAAGACTTAAATATAAGTCCTAAAATTATAAAACTCCTAAAAGAAAACATTGGGGAAACACTTAGGAAGTAGGAGTGGGCAAAGGCTTTATCGATAAGACCCCAAAAGCACAGACAACAACAAAAAATAAACAAATGGGATTGTATCAAACTGAAGAGCTTCTGTGCAGCAAAAGAAGGAATTAACAGAGCAAACAGACAACCTACAGAATAGGAGAAAATATTTTCAAACTATGCATCTGACAAGGTATTAACATTCAGAGTATACAAAGGACTCATACAACTTAACAGTAAGAAAGCAACTAACCCGATTAAAAACTGGACAATGGAGTGGAGTACACATTTCTCAAATTAAGACATACAAATGGCCAACAGGTACATGAAAAAATGCTCAACATCACTAAGCATCTGGGAAATACAAATCAAAACCTCATTGAGATATCATGAGTGAAATCTGGCTATCAATGATATAGCCAGTTACACTGGCTATTATCAAAACAACAGAGAATAACAAATGCTGTCAAGGATGGGGAGAAAAAAGAATCCTCCTACACTGTTGATAGGACTGTAAATTAGTACAGCCATTATGGAAAACAGTATGGAGGTTCCTTAACTACAGTTAGATCTACCATATGGTCCAGCAATCCCACTGCTGTATATATAGCCAAAGGAATGGAAATTATCATGTCAAAGTGATACCTGCACTCACATGTTTATGCAGCTCTATTTTCAGTAGCCAACAGTTGGAACCAACCTATATGTCCATCAACTGATGACTGGATAAGGTAAATGTGGTATATATACACAATGGAATACTACTTGGCAATAAATTGAATGAAATTCTGCCATTCACAGTGACTTGGATGAATGTAGAGAAAATTATGTTGAGTAAGCTAAGCCAGGCACAGAAAGAGGAATACTGCACGTGCTCACTGATAAGCGGGAGCTAAAAAATGAAAGAGGGGAGAGAGAGACAGAGACACAGACAAGAGGAGAGAAAGAGATAGAGAGAGAAAAGAAGAGGACAGAGAGAAAGAAAGAAAGAAAGAAAGAAAGAAAGAAAGAAAGAAAGAAAGAAAGAAAGAAAGAAAGAAAGAAAGAAAGAAAGAAAGAAAGAAAGAGAAAGGCAACAATCATAATAATACATTGAACTTTCAAAAAAAAAGAAATGTGATTATTAGAGTTGGAAAAGGGGGAGGGGAATTAATGAAAAATTGCTTAAGGGTCACAAAGATTGATTATGTTTTATAAACATGAGTATACTAATTATCCTGCTTTGATCCCCACATATTGTACATAGGTGTTCATTTTCAAATCTGTACCCCAAATTATACACAATCAATGGGTTCAATTCAAAAAAACTGTCAAAAATAAATAAAATAAAGTCAGGACTAATTTCTGACTAATAAACTACCCTGTTTAGTTTGGCAAGTTATAGTTTTTAAAAGGCATGATGACATACACACAAATAATATGAAATCTTGAAAATAACCAATGATGTCATAATTCGTTTTTACTTACTTTTCTAGGATATAATAATATTCATGTCACCTGAAAAGCTGGCTTTTCAACTCCTTCTCTTCAAAACTTTGCTGTGTAAATTGGTTTACTATCTTGCTTTATCTTGATTTACTTGGATTTCTTCTCTCAAGCTTTCTGACAATGAAGTAACAGACTCCCACTGAACATTGTCACCCTCTGGAAGGTCACAGCTTAGAGTAAGGGCATTACCTCATCTGCATCCTTTGGGCCATGGGGGAGAATGGGAATATGGCCAAGTTGATGGGCTTTTAGGACTTCTGACTTATCAAAACACTTGAACAGAGAAATCCAAAAGTTATCAAAATAGAGCACAATTTTGAGTGCAAGAAGTTTTTGCATATACATTGTTATAATGCTATTATATCCTAAAGTACAATTCATTAAAAGGGCTAAATTGAGGCAGCTCTTCAAATACTGGGATGTATCCATGTCATTTTCTTTCTTTCTCTCTCAAAAAAAGATGTTTCAGTTCCTTACCTACCCGAAAATGTTGCTATTTCTTGAGGAAAAACTGACATCACCTCATTACTCTTGTCATTCTCAAGCTAAAATATTTCACATGGATCTGCAAGTGTTATCATTCTTCACATTATCCTGTAGCATTGCTGAGTGCCATGCATAGTACTGATATATCACCTGTTATGTATTCAATTAACACCATAAGCAACTTAGCAGAATTATTTGAATATTTCCCTTTAAATTTCTCTTTTAATTTCTCTTAAAATTCTTTTCAGAGGTTCGATGTCATGTACTGTGTGGCTTAAACAACAGAAATTTATTTCCTCACAGTTCTAGAGGCTAGAAGTTCAAGGTCAAGGTGTTGGCAGGGTTGGTTTCTTCCAAGTTCTCTCTCCTTGGCTTGTAGATGGCCGTCTTCTTCATGTGTCTTCACATAGATGGCCGTCTTCTCCATGTGTCTTCATACGGTCACATGTGTGTCTATGTCCTAATCTTTGGGTTTTCTTGATTTTGTTTGGCAGGTGGCTAATCCCTGTACCTTGGTGTTATCAGCACCACACTCTAACCCACTAATCTCCTCTTCTTATAAGCATATTATTCATATTGGATAAAAGCCCACCCTAACAGCCTCATTTTACTTTAATTCACTCTTGAAAGGTCCTATATCCAAATACAGTCACATCTAAGGAACAGGGGGTTTGGACTTCAACACATGCATTTGGGGAGGTGGGGGGGTACACAACTCTGCCCGTAATAGATGTGGTATAGTGAATGACTAATGGGACTAAACACAAAAGACGAGAGTCTTGGTCCCAGCCCAGACACTTACTATTGATGTCAGCTTGGACAGTTCCACAGCCTCCCAAGGGTCTTCACCTGCAGGCACCATGGTGAGAGGCTCACTTTGTGCTCTGGTGTGCCGAGGGAGTCACTGGGGAAGCTGCCTTACAAGGCTTGTCCTAGGGCTTGCCTGTGACCTTCTGACCTTGTGAATCTGGCTGCTCAGCACTCAGGAGCAGACTGTGTCAACTGGGCTACTGAACAGACTAACGTACAGAAACGAGGAGAGCCATGACAGCCCTGGGGCACATGGACGTGCAGCCTTTGCTAGGCAACTCGCCTTGTGGTCATGCTCCACAGGGAGTCCAAGAGGCCATCAGAAGGACATCTGGTGTATTAAAGTCAGAACAGAGGAATGTTACAGGAGCCTGATGGAATGTTCCTCAGCTCATCACGATGGCTTGATGCACTTTTACTCATTACATGGCTACTTCTGCTAAGAAAATAAAGTCAAAGTCTGCTAGCCAGAACCACTCCAATGAACAGTGCCAGGACACAGCGACCAAATTCTGTACAGAAAATTTAATTTTTTTAAATTTATTTTTATTAGCATATTCATTGTTACAAATCATACTTATTCTTTATGCCCCTTACCCAATCTCTTCCCTTCCTCCCCTCCTCTGTCTCCCCCCTCTAATAACCATAGATTCGTTCTCTCCATCTGATAGATTAACTGTTCTCCTGTTGGCTTGTTGCCTTTGTTGGTTTGATTTCTCCAGTACTGAGACAGACGTGATCAAGTCCTCCCCTATTATCATAAATCAGATGCTTCTTCAATTACTCTGGAGTATGGAGTTTGCTTTGGGGAGAGAAAGGAATTTTTTTTTTTTTTGGTTGTTTTTTGTTTTTGTTTTTTTGGTCTGCTCTGGTGTCTTGTGTCAATGAAGTTGAGAGTCTAGCGTGCCATCTACATGGTGGCTGTGACTGCTGCTAAAGAGACTAGCTGCTTTTGTAGCAGCCATGGCAAACTGTGGTGGCTATGGTGGGCTACCCACGTGGAAACGGTGTTTTGGGTATGCTCTTTACCTGGGTGCATCTGGATATGGCTTCCCTTGGCCCCGTTTCTCATTCTAAGATGTTGCAGAACAGTTTGGGGGGAGGAGAAGAGGGAAAGGGGGAGGGAAAGGGGGAGGGAAATAGGGTGGGAAGAAGGCAAAGGACAGGGGTGCATGACTGAGGCCTGTGCCCCCCCAATTCTGGCAGGGAAGACCAGGAGGCTACCAGTGATGCCTGGGTCATTGCTGGGCTGGATGCGTATGTCAAGAGGGTGTGGCTGAAGCCCTCGGCCCCCCATCACCCTGGCTCAGGATCCAGGGCATTTCCTGCAGTGGCTTGGTGGTCATCACTGGGCTGGTTGTGGATATTGCAGGGGCAAGGCTGAGGCCCTTGACCCCCACTGCCCTGGCTCAGGAGCCCAAGGCACTTCCAGCAGCTCAGTGGTCAGTGCTGGGCTGGTTGTGGATGTTGGGAGGGCGTGGCTGAGGCCTCCAGCCCTCCCTGCTCCCTGGCTTGGGAGCCCTGGGGCTTCTGGTCCTTCTAGGTGTTCTTTGGTGGTGTTAGACCTACACTAGTTAATATGAGACTTTGTCTCTGATCTGTGGGTATTTTTCTTCTTTCACTTCTGTGTTGGATTATTTGATGTTCCCACCACTTAAACTCTGCACTTGAACTAACCTGTTGCCCTTTGCTTTCTTTTCAAATGGGGGAACTTCCTGTGGGGACCAGCTCTCGAGGCTTGTGGTTGAGCTAAATTGCTGCTTTGCTGCTCATTCCCTGGGGAAGGGCTTTTGTGCAGCTCAGGTTTTAACACTTGCCTTTGTAGGTACTTCCAGGTCTCGTGAGGTCTGGTGCACCTGGTCTGGGCCTGAGTCTTTTCATCAATCTGCATCTCCTGCAGTTTCTATATTCCTGACCAGTCTCCACTGAGTGGTCCTGTTATGACTGGAGGGCAGATCAGCTGTCCTTGCTGTGCCCCACTGTTCCCTGGGTGGGCCCGTCTCCCCCACCACCTACACTCCAAACACTTCCCATGGGACAGGCCATGTGCCGGTCCCTTGCGATGACTCACCACCTCTAAGTGGCTCCTTTTTTCTGCCATCAGTAGCTCCTCATTCCTGTGTGGGTCCATGGGAACCCTGTCAGTGGTCTTGCTGTCCTGGGTGCCACCAAGGCCGTCTTCTCCCCTGCAGCCTCCAAGCAACTTCATACAAAGGGCACAGCTGCAGCTTTCCCAGCTCTTGCTCCATGTGCTCACCAGCTCCAACCTTGAAGCGGCCAGGGCTTGAAATGGTGAGAGTGGTCCTTTCTTTCTCTCATTGTGGCTTCTCCTGCCTTCCTGAACTCTGTAGGTCTCTCCTCCTCTTCCCCTGAGCTCTAGTGGCCCCAGTTTCACTGTTGTTGCTTTTTAATAGTTGTAAATTGGTTGATTTGTGGGAAAGAGTGTTGCTGGGGTATGGAATATACTATAAAGCATATGTACTTCACAGGGCCTGGTTTTCCAAAGCCTTGCAGTTTCAAATATTGACCTTGCAAGGACAGGAAATTGTCCTCAGGCTATAAGTCTCTGTTGCAAGATAAGGATTGTGGCACAGCAGGTTTCTGGCTCACAGACAGACTAGTTACTGATTGTTATGTAAAGATACTGAGAAGTTGTTATAAGAAGGAATGTTTGCTAAGATCAAACTGTTGTTGATAGGACCACTTAATTGTCTACTGGAATGTCATCTGGCTTGTTTTACTGAAAGTCACCAGCCTATATTGTTAAACTATAACCCCACCTTTGTTCTCTTCCTGTAACTTCCTGGTCTGGAAAATAAATGCAGGAAGAGAACCCCAATTCGGTGTTAATTTTCCCAAGGAAGGGATCCCTCTTGCTGGAGGGTCCCGGGAAAATTAACCACTTCGGGGCTTCTCACTGCTCAGTAGAGATGGGCTTTGAGTAATCCTTTGTGTCTCCGTCACCCAGGGGAAGTGGGGTGACAAATCCGTGGGGGGTGAAGCAACACAAAGCAACACTGGGGACTGTCTATTCCACCATCTTAACCAGAAACTAGAAAGTTTTAATTTAAATTAATTAAAAATAGGTGAAGTTTAAAAGCCAGTTACTAAGTAACACTAGCCACATTTCAAGTGCTCAATAGCTACATGTGGCTGGTGTCCACTGCTGGACGTGCAGATACAGAACATTTCCATCACTACAGAAAGCTCTGTTGTGGAGCACTGCTATAGATTATACAAAATTCAACTGTTAGTTTCTACTTTTTGAAGTGCCATTATCTATGTCATAACTTTAAGTATTAATATAGACAGACTATTGAATACATACTGTATTTCCCCAGAAGGATCTTTGTCACTCATGTATTAAACTATTGCACAAATAATATTAACATAATAGTCTTTGCTTACACAGCATTTCATAAATATAATTCATTGCATTATTAAAATGACCCTATGGTGTTAGAATTATTACTGTCCCAATTTCACAGATAAATGAACCGACACCAAAGAGCCTAAATACCACACCCACAAAAGTCAGACTAGTAAGAAACAGAGCTGACTTGGAACCAAGGATATCTGACTCCAGAGACTGTGCTCTTAACAATGTGCAAGGTGACACAAATTGACCAACAGCTGGCCTACCTCACTTAGTTCGCTCAGTTTATCCTTTGCTTTCAGTGTTCTTCACTGCTTTTACAAGTACCTGCCCCACCTCTCTATTGGGCTGTGGTGCCTGGGCCAACTGGTCCACCCACACGCCCCAGGATCACACCTTAGTGACTGGTTAAAGAGCCCATGTGTTGTGGTCATTAAAATAAACTCTGGCTTCTAGTCCTGGCCTCATAATGTACTCCTGTTCCAAGCCTTTGCCTTGATCTTGCACCAGTTTCTCTAAACTGGGGAACCACCCCCCCTTATAACTGTTATCCTCCAGATCTACACAGCTGTTCCTTCTGTCAGGCCTCCCTGCCCATGCCACTAATGACTGGGTTTTCAAGCACCTTTCTGGAGGATCAAGTGATACACGTTCACGAAAGTGGTTAAAAATCTGTAAATCACAAAGCAAGTATATGTGACCATAAAAGTTTTATGTTTTTTATAAGCCTCCAGAATGGTAGAAAGCATATATATGCCAAATACAAATACTTATTAAATAATGGATCAAATATATATTCACTGTGAGCTGAAAATGCTTTAGAACTTTGTTACAATCTGAAACATAATCAAGGGTTTACGGTAGCATTAGAAAATAGTTCTAATCTGATTTTGGTTGCTTTGGACTATGTATGTACACTGAAATTTACCACACAAACGCAGACCTTAAGAAATTAAAAAACAGTGGATCCTCACTATTTGCTGATTCCAGATTTGTGAACTCACCTACTTGCTAAAATATATTTGTCACTCCAGAATCATTATTCATAGTGCTTGTACAGTTCTTGGAGACATGCACAAGGAGGCAAAAAAAAAAAAAAACCCGAGATACCCAAAACACATTTCCAGCTGAGGTCGAAAGAGGCAATGCTTTGCCTTCTTGCTTCAGCTCTCATGCTGCAAATAAGTGTCCTTTTTCAATTGTGTAATGCCATAGGGGGTTTTTAGCCTGTATTTGTTTTTTGTTTTTGCATTTTTGTGCTTTTGGTTGGTGATTTTGCTGTGTAAAATAGCTCCCCAACCATGGTGTTGAAGTGCTGTCTAGTGTTCCTAAGCAAGAAGGCTGGGATGCTCTTCAAGGCCGAAAATATGCGTGGTTAGTTGCACTAATCTGTTCATGAAAATGTTTTGACCAAAGGCTTGCAGGATCCTAACCCTACATTTGCCCTAGCAGCAATGCTTCTGTATTCACTAATTGAGTGTTCACAGCCACCTTATGGAATATAACTGAATAACAAGAATTGACTTTATCTTTCTAAGAGAATAACCACATAATAGCAAACACTTAAAAAAAACAACTGTCCAACAAACAGCCTATTCTGAGAAAATTTATACTTCAAGTGTTAAAATTCTCAGGCCATGATTTGGCCCAGGATTGATTTCACTGGCCCCCGGCCACCCAGAAGACAAGCTGCTCCCATGTGGCCTGTTGCTGATGCCAGTGCAGAAGAGTCTCTGTTTTGGGGTTTTGCTTGTTCGTTTGTTTGCAGCTGGGATTTGTTTGTGCAGAGATTGAACCCTGGACTTTGGTGTTATCAGCACATGCTTTAACCAACTGAGTAACCTGCAAGCTCCAGAAGAGTCTCTGTTATACAAGTGCTCACGTAATAAAGAGCTGGGGAGAGGAGTTTGTAGCTTACTGCAATGTCAAAAGGTGGTGGGATCAGAAGACAACATTTAATTGACAGCCCAAGTAAACAGCAGTATTTGATGAGGTGTTTTCTTCGTGGGACTCACACCTGCTCTTCACATGAATACTCCTCGTCTTCCCTTTCTAGTCTACCCAGTGTAGACCTGGAATCACTTGAACCATCCAACATTCCATCCACAGTGAAGGCTGAATTCAAGATTCCCTTTTCTCCTTTCTCCTTCCCTCCTCCCTCCCTTCCTTCCTTCTCTTCTACAACAAACAATTATTGAGCTGCTAATATGTGCCAGGCACTGCTCTGAGCACTGAGAATACAGAAAGAAGGCCCCGATCTCTGGGGCTTCACTCCAAGAGAGGGGACAAGTGGTAAAAAGCCAGCGCTGTAAAGGAGACAGGAAGCTGCCACAGGGGATGGGGACAGAGCAACAGGCAGCAGGGCCAGTCTGCATGAGGAGGTGATGTGACAGGTGAGATTTAGAGTCTGGATGAAGGCAGAAGTGCATTCAAGGAAACAGCAAGTTCAAAAACCCCAAGGTGAGAAGGAGCCCGAGTCCAAGGCACAGTAATGAGCCAGAGCGGCTGGAGCATGTCTGCAGGAGGGAGGACCCAGAAATGAGGGGACATGGGAAGAGACAAACTCTCTACCAGGCCTCATTCCAAACATCCGATTTCATTCTGATTGTGCGGCCCGGAATTGATCATGCTGACCTCTGAGTGCCAGAGTGGAATGACAGCTTTCACGGATACGCATTTTGGTCACAGTTTTGTCACCATACAAAGCGTGGAAACCGTTCCTCTGCAACCTGGTCTGGGGTGGCTGTGCAGGGGTCTGAGGCCAGCTGCCTTTAGGTGCTGCTGCGTCTGCCCGAAGCCCTCATTCCCAGCGAGGTTAGCAGTGGCACAGGGTCAGCCTCCGAGTTAGTAATTATTTTTCCTTGAGCACGGTGTGCCCTCTTGACTCACACCTGTGGCTCTTCTTTAGGAAATTTTTATTTTATATTCATATGATGTTTTCTGTCCCATTTGGTGAACTCTGTTCTTCCAGGACTCCTCTGTCATTTAGTTGGATTACTTTGTCTTCTGTATCAATTATTTTTGCTCTAAATGAGTGCATCTTTTTGGCACTTTTCTCTGGATTCATTGATTACCCTGAGCCAGTTCATTATCCGCTTGTGCTCAGCCGTGCCTGTTCTCCTCTCAGCACAGGTATTAGTTCTGTCACAGTGTTGCTTTGGTTCTTAATCCTTCTTTTGCTCTAGGATATTCATCACAGTCTCACCAACTTTTCTTTACATCCCTGATTTATTGAATTTATGCTTTTCTGAGTCTTCTGTAATGTAAATCACTAGAGTGCAGTTGCCCCTTGTTTTAAGGGTTTCCACATATTCCAGATATGCCGTCCCTCATTTTCCTGGTGCCTTCTGCTTGATCTTTAGATGTTTTCTCTCATGCTCGTGTCTGGGCAGCTCTGACCAGACTCTGTTTGCTGAGATACACTGTGGGAGGCCTCTCCTTGTTTCCCCCTCAGAGCTGAAGTCTGAAGCCTACAAAGCTTTTGTTTTACACCCTTTCCTCTAACCTGAAGGCACAGGGGAGTGGGTGGGAGCACAGCAGAGGCCCAGGGTGGGCTTTGTGAGAAGGCCTGGGCTGTACCTAAACTCAGACAAGCGTCAGTGGAGCCTGCTCCAGCTCGAGGAAGGACCTGAAGAGGTGCTTCTCCCATTTCTGCACCGTTCCTGCTGCCCACCAAACAGAAGGGAGCAAAGACAAGGATGACCACTTAGTTCAGTACTTTTTTAAGTATTGTTGTTGTTTGTTGCTGGGTTTTTTTGGTTTTTGTTTTTCTTTTGTGGCTGGCTTGTATGGGGACACGAACCCTTTGACCTTGTTGTTATAACACTGTGCTCCAACCAACTGAGCCAACTGGCCAGCCACTTAGTTCACTTTTATCCTGAGTTTTGGATAAGAGCAGCAAAGCCTTACCTCGGGGTGTCACATAAACATGCGATTTAATCACTTTAAAAATACTGACCTATTTTAACCCTTACAACATTCCTTTGAGGTAGGGTCTATGTTCATCCTCATTTTACAGATGAGGGAACTGAGTCACAGAGAAGGTACGTGATGTGCCCAAAATCACACAACTAGATGCAGGGGCAGTCTGGCTTCAACATCTGTGATCTCAGACACTACTTCAGAGTGGGTTCCATTTTCTACAATTCTCTGCTGCACCTGCCACCTTCAGTGCGTGACGTGTTCCTCCCCCACCAGCTCTTCTGGACATCAATGCAGATGCTCGTATGGTGCAACTTCCACGCAGGGTGGTGGGGGGCCGGGGAGCAGTCCTGCCCCTCTACTCCAGGATCTTCTCTCTTCCCTTGTCCATCACTTTTTGAAGTCAGCGGCATCAGGTTTTCATTATTTGACTTCTGGTGGTAAATTTTGGGGGGTGGTAGTAGGGGAGGTTAAAGAGTCAGAGTTTGGGGTTTATTTTCACAATTTTAGAGCTTTTTATTAGGTACCAAGTGACAGAGAATCTATGATCCACTTTTACTCTGCCATGTTTCCCAGAAGTTACAAAAAGAGTCATTTTAATACCTTTTGAGTGACAGGGGTGTGCATGGGATAAAATGGCAGCTCAAAGGAAGAGTTTCAACTCCTTCGATTTTGTGTGGGTAGGGAAGGCTTCTTATAGAAGGTGACTCTTCAGTGGAGTCTTAAAGGATATCAGGGATTAGGTAGGTGAAGCTATGGTAGAAATAGTATTTGAAGGAGACGTATAAGGCAGAGAGAATCTAGAAATAGCAGAGTGGAATGAGAAGAACCGCAGTTAATTCAGAGGTCCCACAGCCTAACTCTCAAGTAAGGAGATGAGGCCAGAAAGACACACAGAGGACACATGTCAAGATCAGCCTTGCACATCGCTCTAGGGAAGGTCTGGGCTGTGGCAAACCACTGAGGAGTTTTGAACAAGGGACTTCAGATTTCATTTAGATACATCACACTGGATGTTGTATGAAAGAAGGATTTGCAAGGCACAAACAAGAGGCAGGAAAACCACTTAATAAACTGTTATGATAACTGAATGAGAACTCATGAGGGTCTCCTTTAAGATAGTTGTACAAAGTATGGAAAGGGATAAATCCAAGAAATATTTAGAAAGTAAAATATTTGACACTTGGTGACTAATTCAGGTGCAGGAGAAATCTGAATCAAGTTTGATCCCATTATTCCTAATTTCTAATGTATAAGTGGGTGGCAGGTGAAACTATACCAAAAGCTGGGAATACAGATGATGGGCAAGTTTGGCAGCAGGTGGAGGGTGAATTAGTGAATTTGGTTTGAAAGATTTACAGTTTGATTTGCCTATAGAGTATGAGACCGCCAGGTGGAAATAGCCTCTGTTCATAAGTGATTTTTCTCTCAACATTTTTACATGCATACTTTTCTGGTATTTACCAAAAACTTCCTTATATACATAATGTATATATATGTCTAATTTTTGTGCTAGATTGAAAACTTGATGATAGGAGGTATAGTGTGTAATTTATTTTTACAAGCCTTGTAGTGCCTATCTAGCACAAAGCCTTATGTGTAGTGGGTGCTTAATTCATGTAAAGAGTTTAAGAATGATGGATGGTTACATGCTCAGATGGATGAACGGACAAACGAACAGATGGCTTCAAGAAGTTTCTAAGGAAATAAGATAAAAGATAGAAATATGAAAAATGAAACCCAAGTAATAGAATTCCAATCTGATAACCTAAGTTCTATTTTGTTTTATGTTTGTTTAAATTTATAAGCTGAACATCTTGCAGAGAATTTACTTTTTCAAAGAAACCAAAAATTATGAAGCAACACAGATTTATGTAGCTGCAAGGGAACATTTATACTTATAAACACATTAACTGCGATGCAGCATAATTAGCTGTGTTAATAGTACTGAAGGTGATTTCTATGGTAGCTCAGTATATCAATTCTGTGCACATTATTAATTCAAGAGATGATTTTTCAAATTACAATTTCATAGCTTGTAAAAATTAAAATACCCATCAAACAACTCAAATACCTCTACTGTGCAATTGGTAGCGAGGTTTCCATGAAGAATTCACATTCGGTTCACTCTTGATGTTTTCTCTCTTACACTTCACCCTCCCAGCAGCTCCAGATCACACTCATGACAAGCTCATTTCCAGTATGAATACACATTTTACAATAATTATTACAGATATTTTGTTTGACCTGACTGGTCTGTTGGAAATGAACCACTCATCTTTTAGAATCAATAGCCATTTAATGTGTCAGAAAAGCGATTAGCTAATAGCAGCCTACTATCCTGATGCTATCCATCCACCTCTAAAAGGTATTGTATTCCCAATTGACTAGTGAAATGAGCCCTAAGGCTATCACTAAGTATTATTCACTGAGAGAATTAAATACAACTGTTACTATTTAGAGTCAAAGGTAATATTTCAAATTAAATTATGTCCCCCCCTCCCAAAGTTCCTTACCATCTTCCAACACGACCACTTTTAAAATAACTTTGGCTTGAATTTTTTACACTCTTTGACCTTAAACAAGTTTCCTAAATTCTCTGAGCCTATATTCTTATCAAGAAAATAATCTTACAAGGCTATTGTGTGTGTTAATGAGATAATATGTGCAAAGGCCATATAGAAGTAATCAATAAATATTGCCTTGACAGATAGTGAGATTCAATCTATATTACAGACAAATTTTTCTCGATGGAAGCTATGTCATTCCACTGCCGATTTTAGCTGATGTGATTTTCTGGTTTCCAATTTCCAGACAAAACAAACATGAAATCCACAATTATCTGAAAAATTATCTGAACTATGTATATTTGTAAGACTGGATTTCCGTCAACCAAAACAACATACTGTACCTGATTAAATGCAGAAGCTGATAATGAGAATCCAGTTGCCTTCTGATTAAGCCAGACATTGAACAAATAGCAAAAGAGTAACACAGTGCCACTCTTCTCAACTTTTTTTGTTTGGGAAATTAGTTATTCTTCATAAAAATACCTTATTTATGTGTCAATTATTGTCATTTTTAAATGGATTTAATAAATACATATTTTTGGTTTTCTTAGATTTAATTCCTAACATGGAAAATACAGATATAACCCCATAAATAAAAGCTCTATGCTTCCTCAACAATTTATAAACACGTAAAGAGGCTCTGAGACCAGAAAGTTTGAGAACCGCTGTGCTGTGTGCTACAAACCTACCCCACCCATGAGAAATGGACACGAGCTTCCGTGGGAGCCAAAGGACACAGAAGTCTTACAGTGGTTGGGAAGGCTTCATAAAAGAGGCCTTTTATGAGCTGTCATTTAAAGGAGATATAGGAATTTATTTGTATTCTCCTTAAATAGAAAACAGAGGATGTTACTATGTTGTGATACAGAGCCACTGATTTATCATCTGTGGGTTTCCCGACCTATTAAATGGAAACATTGCATTAGGTGATCTTCTCTCTATCCTTGAAAACCAACTAAAGTGTGTCACTTAAGCAGGTAGAGAAATGGAGAATGACTGCACATCATGACAAGACTGTGTTAGACTTCATTCAGGTCTCTGCTGTGTTTGCTGTTGGATGAGACAGGAGGGTGTTCTGTGACATGGCTGACCACCTTCACGTGTGCCAGCCATCCACTAAACTGCCCTTGCCAGGCCTTGCTGTCCAACAGGGGCCATATGTCCTCACCCCACCATGCTGCCTGCACCCTCCTCCACAGCAGCAGCTCCTCCCCTTCCTTTGGGAAGGTGGGGGACATTTCAGGACCTGTGAAAACACTCCCACGTACACTCCAAATGCTCACCTGCACCATGTCTCATACAATTTCATGAGTTTAACAGACCTCTTGAAACACATACACGGACCTTGAGGGTAGAATCACTGCCAGGCTCCAGTTTTGTTGGATGGAATGCAAACCCAAACCCCAAACCTCAGCCTCCATGTATAAAACAACCCTGCTCAGGAAGTTCCCAAAAAGCACACAGAAGTCAAAGTAGACACACAAGGAGGACCCTGGGTAGGAAGCACAGGGAGAAATCACACATTATCACAGATCATTTTGGACAAAGTCATCCACTCAACAATGAGGAAACTGAGAGCCGGCAGTCCAGTGAAGGTTAAGATCACATATTTGGGGCCGAGCCCGTGGCGCACTCGGGAGAGTGGGGCGCTGGGAGCGCGGCGACGCTCCCGCCGTGGGTTCGGATCCTATATAGGAATGGCCGGTGCACTCACTGGCTGAGTGCCGGTCACAAAAAAGACAAAAAAAAAAAAAAAAAAAAAAGATCACATATTTGTGAAATGATGATAAAGACTGAGACTCAGGCCTCTGAACCCCATATAGGCCACTCTGCATCCTGCCACATGCATGGAGACATGCATGGAGTGATGCTGGAGTGCAGGGGACCAGTAAATAGCATTTCCTTCTTCTCTGCTACATTTCGTATCCAATTGAAGAAAGCAACCAGGCATCCACCAGATGGAGATTATAACGTTTCCTATATCACTGACAAGTCATTCTGAGGATGTGGTTCTACACGTGTGTCCAACAGGCCTGCTCACACCTCCGCTCCCACTTTCCTTTGCAGAGCCCACCTGTGGGGCAATGCTCAGCCAGGACTGCAGGAGGAGAGAAGGGAGTGAATCTCCAGTACCTTCTGACTGTTAATAGATTAGCTCCACCCAGTCAAGATGGATAATTAGCTGCCAATCAAGTGACTCCTTCCTTCACTAAGGACGAATAAGAAAGGGACAGGAGAAGATAAGAATGTTCCTTGAGCAGAAGCCCCTTCACCTGGAAACACAAACCTGGAAGTAGAGTGTACATGTGCGAGCGTACTTCGAAAGTTCAGGAAAAGATTTGTATTATCTTTTAATTCTATTTTTCCATGAACTTTCTGAAGTACCCTCATAAATGATTTATGCCTCGTTTGCAGGGCTAGCCACAGCCCTTTATCATGCCAGTACACAATGGCAGTCACGACCCCGAAGGCTACCTCATCTCATCAGGATCTACATGATAGGCTTGCCTAACTCACATACATGTGAAACCTACCATCACACATGTGTAAGCAGGGACAGCATGTGCACAAATCAGATTGGGTCCACTCGGCATAAAAATGCTGAGCTTCCACAATTCAGTGGCACAGTGTCCCCTGCAGGTCGCTAGGCTCTCTTTATGCATGAGGTCAAACCTCTGTCCGGGTGCTCTGGCCTTTGCTCGGACAAATGCTCTTGCATTGGATCCACTTGGCAGGGATAGTGATGGTGGTCACCAAGGAGAGAGAGGCTCCATGCCCAGAGGTGACCCAGGACTCATAGATGCAGACTTACACCTAGAGGTTAGGGCCCTGGCGTTCCATACCTCTCCCACAGAAGTGTGTGTGTGTGTGTGTGTGTGTGTGTGTGTGTCTGTGTGTGTGTGTGTGTCTGTGTGTGTGTCTGTGTCTGTGTGTGTGTGTCTGTGTGTCTGTGTGTGTGTGTGTCTGTGTGTGTCTATGTGTGAGAGAGAGAGGGAGAGAGAGAGATAGGATCAGTAGGAAGGCCTACTGAGATAGATTAAATAGTTTTATATTAGATAATCTTTTGTTGGTCAGGTAGTTAGTTGTATTATAAAAATAATGTGAAAAGTCTACCTCTAGCTGGTTTCTACCTTCTTATAGCTAAGCCAGTGGAGTGAGTGTACTGAGGTTCAGCATTGGGTTTTGCATTAATTAGATTTTTTTATCTTCTGTATTCTTGACACTCTACCATCTGGGACCTTGCTCACTCTGGACAGACTGCCCCTCCCAGGGTTAGCCAATTCTTAGAGAGCAAGCAACTCACCTGTGAGCTCCCCTTCCTGTGCAGACCACCCAATCCACAGCCCACACATCACAACCTCCTCTATGGGGCTCTCACACTGCAGGCCACTATCTGCTGCCCCAATCACCCCTGAGCCAGGCACCAGACAACCAGGGACAGCCCCTGTGCCCAGAGCCCAGTGGCATGACGCAGACTGGCTGGTCCTCGGCTTGCTCCGTGTGCCTGCCTTGCTTCCCCCGTTCCCTCCCACTAGAAGCACAGTAGAGGCTCCCACCTGCCGGTCCCCTCTCTGCCTGCTCACTTTGCCTCGATGCTTCCCCAGTAGTGCTCATGGCATGCCACCCCACGCCTGCCATTCATAGGGGACTGTGAGTAAAATAACAACTTCTTCCTTCATGACAGTAATTTCTGTGTCTGTGTGTCTTACCAGGACTGATTACAACAAATCTCGGGTACCATTAAAACAGGTTTGGACTCTCTTCTACCCCAACCCTACCTACACCCCCATGGTAGCTTTAACACAGGTGAGAGGATACTGCCTTCTCCAAACAAGCCAGGCCGAGGAAACAGGAGAGGGAACTTAGGGAAGCCATGAGACCCATCACGGGGCATCACAGAGCCTCGCAGTGCTGGGACAGCTCCAGACCAGAGACCACCATGCCGAGAATTGAGAGAGGCTCGGTGCTTGTTGGGAATTGAGTTGTTTGGTCATGTTTTCTAAACATATACAACAGAACATCATGACAGTGTGTTCCAACAGTATCTTCCAAAAACAAAGCTCATCATCAGAAAGTGCTGTCAACAGTGAAAAACAACAATGAGTTTGTGAGAGAGACAGAGGCCTCCAGCCACGGTCAGCCTAAGTCAGTGCATCATTAAATTGTTTCAACATGAACTTAAAACACCTCTCACCTTAACTTCTGAGATCACAGATCAAAGGAACCATCCCTTCCCAGAGACATTTTAAGGTAACTAATATAATGCGAAAAAAAAACATGTACATAATTCAAGATGGCAGTGGCTGCGGCGGTTGGCGCAGAGCAGCTGAGGTGGAAAAGGCAGCCACTGGGCCTTAGGCAGCTGGGAAACTTGTGGACCTTCCTCTTGCCATCTCTTAAGGAAGGACCGCTGCTGGTGGCCAGTTGTGGGGGCTGACTGCCACTTTGCCTCATTTACAGCCAACAACTTTGAAGTATGGAGCAGGAAAAGAACTGTTTCTTAGCTGCAAAAGCGAGTCTCTAAACAGGGAACATGGCGCCGGGCCGCTGTTGACGCTGCCAGGATCCCAGAGGCCGGGCTGTGCTGAAGGCGGCCAGCTGCCCTATTCAGGATTCAAGGTTTCAGGCCGGCATAAAAGAAGATTTCTGGGAGCACCCGAGCTGCGCCACGGGACCGAGTGAGCAGCCTGAGGTGGCAGCAGCTGAGGACGAGGATGGGGACAGCGACGACGCAGAGGCAGAGAGGGAGCCGCCCGGCCCGGCACAGCCCTGTGAGTGACCCCCGACCCGACCCGGCCCTGCTGAGGGGGCGGACGTCCACCTGGCTTCCACCTGCCCCACCGGGCCACTCACCGGCCCCGGGGCTGCCTCCATTTTCTCAGGCGGTGGAGGCTCCAGCCTGGCTCGACCAAGCCTGTCCTCCTCGCCCGGCTTGGCTCTTCACTGAGCCTTCCCACTTGCTTGCCCTGGCACGGGGCTTCCCGGGGCCTGCGGGCTGGCCTCCCCTCTCACTCCCTCTGTGGTTCTCTGGCGGGGCTGGTGGCGTGGGGTGTCCCCAGCCAGCGTCCGGAGGGCAAGGAAGTACGGGCTGGGCCGACTGTCACTCCACCGCACCCTGGGCTCCGGCCCCCGGTAAACTTCCTGTTACCGGGAGGCAGATACCATCTCTGCGGCCACCAGTTCGGAAAATCGCCTAACCGATTTCTGGTTAGGAATAGTGCGGTCGGAGCATTCCCGAGTTCGCTTGAACCTGCCAGAGAGCTGACTGCGGGTGGGCACCGGAGTCGGTCCGCACCAGGGGGATTCAAAGGAGAACTGTGTGCTGCGGGCTCCTCCCCCGAGGAGTTCACGTGCTGGTGTGGGAGATAAGTACACAAATAACCGCGATACTAGGAGGAAGGTGATAAGTCCTGAGAAAGATCTACACAGTGCTACAAAGGCACTCAGAGGGACCAGTCGTCTGCGCCTAGCAGAAACCTGGGAGAATTCCTGGGCAAGGCGGTGCCGAGCAGGGTCTTGAAGGCCCAGCTGATAGGCGACGGTTGCAGAAGACACGACCCAGCCCAGCCCAGTGCACACAGAGCGGGGAGACGTCTGGCTAGGGAGGCGGAGACACAACAGAAACCACACACCCTGTGGGGCTGCCACTGTGTGATCCAGCAGACCAGGCCAGAGTGCACATAACAGGGAGAAGTCCTGCACGGGAACTGGAAGCTGAGCAGAGACCACACACCCTGCAGTACCACCCCGTGATACAGCAGCCCAGCAGAGTCCAAGCTGACCAGAGAGGTGGCTCCCCGGACAGGCGCAAGACCCGAGGCAACCACACAAACAAGGCACTAGAGGCCAACTGGGCAGTCATGGAGGTAGCAATACCAAATTGGCAACCACAGCAACATCTTAGTTAGTCAATAGTCTCAAACCAGTGGACTGTGAAACCCCCTGCCACAATGAATAAACATCAAAAAAAAGATACCAGAAATACAAAAAATCGAGAAAGTATACCACCAAAAGTTAATAAATCTCAAACTCTAGATCCTATAGAACAAGAAGCCCTTGATATGACTGACAAGGAATTTTGAGTGATAATTCTAAGGAAACTGAATGAGATACAAGAAAACTCAGCTAGACATCATGATGAAAGGAGGAAAAGTATACAGGATCTGAAAGAGGAAATGTACAAGGAAATCAATGTCCTGAAAAAACATGTAGCAGAACTTGCTGAACTGAAGAAGTTATTCAGTGAAATAAAAAACACAACGGAGAGTTTAACCAGCAGGCTTGTCGAAGTTGAAGAGAGAACCTCTGAACTTGAAGATGGGCTGTTTGAAATAACACAAGCAGATAAAAAAAGAGAGAAAAAGAATCAAGACATTGAAGAAAATCTGAGAGAGATATCAGACAACCTTAAGCACTCAAATATCCGAGTCATGGGTATTCCAGAAGGGGAGGAAAATAGAGATTCCATTGAAAACATATTCAACAAAATAGTGGCAGAAAACTTCCCAGGTATAGTAAAAAGCACAGATCTTCAGATCCAGGAAGCTCAACGATCTCCAAATGTATTCAACCCAAAAAGGCCTTCTCCAAGACATGTTATAGTCAAGTTGGCAAAACTCAGAGACAAAGAGAGAATCTTAAAAGCTGCAAGAGAGAAGCGTCAAATCACCTATAAGGGAGCCCCAATCAGGCTAACATCAGACTTTTCATCACAAACCCTGAAAGCTAGAAAGGAATGGGATGATATTTTCAAAATACTAAAAGACAAAGATTGCCAGCCAAGAATACTCTACCCGGCAAGGCTATCCTTCCAAAATGAAGGGCAAATAGTATATTTCTCAGACAAACAAAAACTGCAGGAGTTCACTACACACGACCACCCTTACAAGAAATCCTCAAGGGAGAACTGGGTTAGGTTCCTGAAAAATAACTACCACTGCCATAAAAACCCAAGAAAAATCAAAACCCACTCGTATAATAAAAATGGCATTCATGAAGAGAAAACAAACAAACAAAAACGCTATCTACAACCTAAGGAACCAACAAACACAGAAACCAAACAGTAAATCAGAAAGCAGGGAACAAAAGACACCTAAGACAACCAAACAACCAATAAAATGCTAGGAATAAATCAACGCCTTTCAATAACAACTCTTAATGTAAAAGGCTTAAATTCCCTAATAAAAGGACACAGACTGGCTGACTGGATTAAAAAGGAGGAACCAACTTTATGCTGCCTACAAGAGACCCACCTCACCCATAAAGACTCACATAGACTAAAAGTGAAAGGATGGAAAAAGATTTACCATGCAAACAGAAAAGAAAAACGAGCTGGAGTAGCTATTCTTATATCTGACAAAATAGACTTTAAACTAAAAACCATAAAAAGAGACAATAAGGGACACTACGTAATGATAAAAGGATTGATACATCAAGAAGACATAACAACCATAAATATATACGCACCCAATGTTGGAGCAGCCAGATTTATAAAACAAACTCTATTAGACCTAAAGAAGGAAATAGACACTAATACCATAATAGCAGGGGACCTGAACAGACCACTGTCAATACTGGACAGATCATCTAGGCAAAGAATCAGCAGAGAAACACAAGATCTAAACAATACTCTAGCCAATTGGACTTGGCAGATATCTACAGAACATTCCATCCAACAACCTCAGAATATTCATTCTTCTCATCAGCACATGGATCATTCTCCAGGATAGATCACATATTAGGTCACAAATCAAGTCTCAATAAATTCAAAAAAATTGGAATTATCCCATGTATCTTCTCAGACCACAATGGATTAAAACTAGAAATCAATAACAAACGAAACTCTGGAAACTATACAGACACATGGAAATTAAACAGCATTCTACTTAATGACATATGGGACCAAGAAGAAATCAAGCAGGAAATCAAAAAATTTATTGAAACTAATGAAAATAATGATACATCATACCAAAACCTGTGGGATACTGCAAAAGCAGTATTAAGGGGGAAATTTATTGCATTAAATGCTCACCTCAGAAGAATGGAAAGATGGCAAGTGAACAACCTAACACTTCACCTTAAAGAACTAGAAAAACAAGAACAATCCAAACCTAAAGTTAGCAAACGGAAAGAAATCATTAAGATCAGAGCAGAACTTAATGAGATTGGAACCCGAAAAACCATACAAAAGATCGATGAATCAAAAAGTTGGTTTTTTGAAAAGATAAATAAAATTGACAAACCATTAGCATGGCTAACAAAAAAAAAAAAGAGAGAGAAGATTCAAATAACAAAAATTAGAAATGAAAAAGGCGATATTACAACTGCTTCATCTGAAATACAAGGAATCATTCGAGACTACTATAAACAACTATATGCCAACAAATTTGAAAATCTGGAGGAAATGGATAAATTTCTGGACTCACACAAGCTCCCAAAACTGAACCATGAAGACGTAGAAAATTTGAACAGACCAATAACAATAAAGGAGATTGAAGCTGTTATCAGAAGGCTCCCAACAAAGAAAAGCCCAGGACCAGATGGATTCACAGCAGAATTTTACCAAACATTCAAAGAGGAATTGACACCGATTCTTTACAAAATATTCCAAAGACTGAAACAGACGCAAATCTCCCAAACTCATTCTATGAAGCAAACATCATCCTGATACCAAAACCAGGTAAAGATATAACCAAAAAAGAAAACTACAGGCTGATATCCTTGATGAATATAGATGCAAAAATCCTCACTAAAATACTAGCAAACAGAATACAGCAACACATACGTAAAATTATTCACCACGATCAAGTGGGATTCATCCCAGGGATGCAAGGTTGGTTCAACATATGCAAATCAATAAATGTGATACACCATATTAATAAAGTCAAACACAAGAACCATATGATCATCTCTATAGATGCTGAAAAAGCATTTGATAAAATTCAGCACTCATTCATGACAAAGATCCTCTATAAGTTAGGTATAGAGGAAAAGTATCTAAACATAATTAAAGCCATATACAAAAAACCCACTGCCAATATCATCCTGAATGGGGGAAAGCTGAAAGCTTTTCCTTTAAGAACAGGAACTAGACAAGGATGCCCACTCTCACCACTCCTATTCAACATAGTGTTGGAAGTACTAGCCAGAGCAATCAGAGAAGAGAAGGAAATAAAGGGCATCCAGATTGGAAAAGATGAAGTCAAACTGTCCTTGTTTGCAGATGACATGATCCTATATCTCAAACAGCCTAAAACCTCTACAAAAAAACTCTTGGAATTGATAAATGATTTCAGCACAGTAGCAGGATACAAAATCAACACGCAAAAATCAGTAGCATTTCTTTTCTCCAATAGTGAACATGCAAAACGAGAAATCAAGAAAGCCTGCCCATTTACAATAGCCACCAAAAAAATAAAATACATAGGAATTGAGTTAACCAAGGAGGTGAAAAAGCTCTATAATGAGAACTACAAACCACTGCTGAGAGAAATTAGAGAGGATACAAGAAGATGGAAAGATATCCCATGCTCTTGGATTGGAAGAATCAACATAGTGAAAATGTCCATACTACCCAAAGTGATATACAAATTCAATGCAATCCCCATCAAAATTCCAAAGACATTTTTCTCAGAAATGGAAGAAACTATCCAGACATTTATATGGAACAATAAAAGACCATGCATAGCCAAAGCAATGCTGAGCAAAAAAAATAAAGCTGGAGGCATAACACTACCTGACTTTAAGCTATACTACAAAGCTATAATAACCAAAACAGTATGGTACTGGCATAAAAACAGACACACTGACCAATGGAATAGAATAGAGAATCCAGAAATCAACCCACACACTTACTTCCATCTGATCTTTGACAAAGGCACCAAGCCTATTCACTGGGGAAGGGACTGCCTCTTCAGCAAATGGTGCTGGGATAACTGGATATCCATATGCAGGAGAATGAAACTAGACCCATACCTCTCACCATATACTAAAATCAACCCAAAATGGATTAAGGATTTAAATATACACCCTGAAACAATAAAACTTCTTAAGGAAAACATAGGAGAAACACTTCAGGAAACAGGACTGGACACAGACTTCATGAATATGACCCCAAAAGCACGGGCAACCAAAGGAAAAATAAACAAATGGGATTATATCAAACTAAAGAGCTTCTGCACAGCAAAAGAAACAATTAACAGAGTTAAAAGACAACCAACAGAGTGGGAGAAAATATTTGCAAAATATACATCTGACAAAGGATTAATATCCAGAATATATAAGGAACTCAAACAACTTTACAAGAAGAAAACAAGCAACCCAATTAAAAAATGGGCAAAAGAGCTAAGTAGGCATTTCTCTAAGGAAGATATCCAAATGGCCAACAGACATATGAAAAAATGCTCAACATCACTCAGCATCCGGGAAATGCAAATCAAAACCACACTGAGATACCATCTAACCCCAGTTAGGATGGCTAAAATCCAAAAGACTCTGAACGATAAATGCTGGCGAGGTTGTGGAGAAAAAGGAACTCTCATACATTGTTGGTGGGACTGCAAAATGGTGCAGCCTCTATGGAAAATGGTATGGAGGTTCCTCAAACAATTGCAGATAGATCTACCATACGACCCAGCTATCCCACTGCTGGGAATATACCCAGAGGAATGGAAATCATCAAGTCAAAGGTATACCTGTTCCCCAATGTTCATTGCAGCACTCTTTACAATAGCCAAGAGTTGGAATCAGCCCAAATGTCCATCATCAGATGAGTGGATACGGAAAATGTGGTACATCTACACAATGGAATAGTACTCAGCTATAAAAACGAATGAAATACTGCCATTTGCAACAACATGGATGGACCTTGAGAGAATTATATTAAGTGAAACGAGTCAGGCACAGAAAGAGAAATACCACATGTTCTCACTTATTGGTGGGAGCTAAAAATTAATATATAAATTCACACACACACACACACACACACACACACACACACACAAAAAAAAAAACCGGGGGGCGGGGGAGAAGATATAACAACCACAATTACTTGAAAGGTAATATGACAAGCAAACAGAAAGGATATTGTTGTGGGGGAGCGAGGAGAGGGAGGAGGGAGGGAGGTTTTGGTAAGGGGCAACAATAATCAACCACAATGTATATCGACAAAATAAAATTTAATAAATAAATAAATAATTAAAATGGAGATGTTAACAGTATCTCATAGGGTTCTTGTGAGGATTAAGTGCAGTAATTCATGTAAAGGATAGAACAATACTTGGCACATTAATAAATGTCATCTATTATTATCAAAAAAAAAGTACATAGAAATCTTTAGATTTAATCACATCGGAAGAAACATTTTATATATTATTCTTAAATATATATCTTTTAATGAAAATTTACTCTCTTTTAGGTCAATTTCCTAGGAAATTATTTTTATACAATGATGTGCGATTGGATAAGTTGGCCAGTAAAGAGTAGTTAGCACGTTTACCTAATTTGCATTTTAAAAGTCTAAGTTAAAGTGCTTATAAATGCATGCTCTGATTTCACCAGAAAATATCTCTGATTAGGAGTAGACTCTTAAAGACATTAGTTATTTTTTATTATAAATATAGCAAGTGCTCATTAAAGACAATTTGAGAAATAGCTTAAAAATATAATAAGTAATGTTTTACCCATATTTCTATTGTTCAGTTATACCCGAATCATAATTTAGATAAATTTTAATGTTGTATGCATACACTTTTGCACCATCTTCAATTTACCTATATACTTACTTGCTTTTCTCACATAACACTGGTTGCAGAGATGCCTAGCTCCCCATCCTCCACAGAGTAGAGATGTTGCTGGAAAGTGGCAGCATCTCCTAGCAGCCCCAGCATACAGGTGCCAAGGGACTGAGTTCATGCCTGTGCACCACGGGGAGAGGCAACCCCCCAGGTCTGGTCCAAATCAAACTCCATATGGTCCTCTTAGGCTCTCTCTCTCCCCCTTCTCCAGTAGGGTATCAGCGCCAGACCAGCCACATGTGCCACACACTGAAGACTTCAGGGCCTCCACCCTTCTGAGCTCCTGAACGCTGGCTCAACAGAGCATCTCTCCTTGTCTCCACCAGCTTCAGGTGAGACGTGGTGGCCAGGATTGCGGTCTTGCTGTTATGGTGGCTAATGCTGACTAGCAAAGCCACACATGCAAAGATGGCTTGGACGTTGATACATAATACAAGAATACTGATTAAGTCACTCTTCTAATGACAAGGTTTATTCATGCAAGAATAAAAAAAGAAAACACAAACTTTTCATTTTAGAAATTGACTTGCTCATACACATGGGTGAAGCAATCACAATGATCTCTGTGCTTTCAGCTTGGCCTGCAAGTTCAGGGATCCCAGACAGATAAATGGAAGGGGATAACGGAACCAGTTCTGCCATATTTATATTGCTGGAGTAACCTTGTTGAATAAATTAAAAAGGCATTTATTATCAGACTTCTTTCTTTTTACAAGCAAAACTGGGATTTCGGAGCAAAACTGATGAGGCCCTTTTCAGATCACAATCATTGGCCTATCCTAAAATCACGTATCATTTCTCTTTTCCCTCTGTCACAAATGAAGCTCTGAATCATTCATCATCCGCTGATGACATACGGAGTCCCAGCCAGATGCTGTGCCAGCCAGAATGTGGGAACCCTGCACTCTGAGTTGATTTGTCATGACAGTAACATTGCTAGAATCTCTTAAAATAGTCTGGATATGAGCACTTTGTGGCATCTCCTTTGTTTTTACAACATCCACCATCCTCAGTGTTTGTATTCCTGGCACCAGATGTTCTTACACCCCAAAGGACTCACGTTACATTTGTGAGGGTGATCTCCATCGATGGCCTTAAGCTCTCTCAAAAGCCCAGAAAACCACACCTCACAAGAGATCTCATTTACAAAGAAAATTTTAAGATTTTTTTAAGATTTCACACCCATCAATTATGGTGCAAGGTTGAGGTCTCATTGACATAAGCACCAGCCTCCTTATTTTCTCAGATGCTCTAGACCACATAGGGGCCCAGCTGATGAGCTGGGGGCTAGTCTCTGCCTTCCCACGGTCAGATCCCCTCAGCCTGAGAATGCCTGTCCTGCCCTTGGTTTTGTTATATAAAGTAGGAGCATTTATCTGAAATGTTCAAGACCTGACACTCCAAAACCAGATTTCTGGGACTGGGTCTCTAAATATTAAAGGAGCAAGATGATTTTTAAAAATGTATATATCAAAGAAAACACACACGACACATATCAACCCCCTGGGCTGTGCTCTCTCTCTGCCTTTTCAGAGAAAACAGGTGTCAATTACCTGTCATGACCTGCATCAGCTTGAATGTATGAACAGATATTTGTCTGAAAAATAACTCCAATAAAATTGTGCAAAGACCACAAATCATTTTCAATTATTACAACATTAACTTTTAATTTATCCATAAAAATTACGTTATTTGGAAATAATCTTCTCCTATAATTCATTTACTTTATCTTTCCAAACAGCTGCCTGCCATCAAAGGTCTCAAAAGTGGATCCAAATTAGGGCATCATAATAGCTCGATTTAAAATATATATTCAAGGGTACTTCAAGGAGTTTGTGGAAAAATAGAATTTAAAGATAACACAAATCTTTCTATGAACTTTTTCAAGTACCCTCGTGTGTGTGTGTGTGTGTGTGTGTGTGTGTGTGTGTGTGTGTGTGTGTGTGAGTATAACTTTACGCGCGTGTATGTGTTACCAAAACCTTAGCTACATCAACACTTAGGTGTACTATTGTCACCTTCAACTTGTAAGTTCTAATTAAATGCTTTATCCTTTCTTCAAAACCTTCCCTTTCCCCTCCCTTTTGGTGAATAGAGCTATCATCCACCAATCATTCAAGCCAGAAAGCAGAAAGTCGGACTCACCCCCACCCTCTCTTCCACATCATTCTCATTACAAAAGGTAAACATTTCTTTTGTTTATTCTGTCTTCTTAATTTGATATTTGATATCCTTCTATTTGTACTACCACTCGGTAAGCAAATACTAAATGTTTTTTGGGCACCTGCCCATGTGTGATGGGTAGGTACTGTCCAAAAATGAATTACAGTTCCTATGTGCAAGAAGATCACACACAGTCAACTAAGAGAACATACGAAAAATGAGCTCAAAGTTAACCACCATGATCATCACCATAGTTAACATTTATTATTTATAACATGTCAGGCTCTATTACATTAAATTCCCCAAATGACCCTAACAACTAAGTACTGTCATTATTATCCTATATATGAAGTCACTGGGGCTTAGACAAGATGGTTTAACACGGCTGTACAATACAGGAGCAATACAAAAAATTAATTGTGTTTCTATAAAGCAATGGACAATTAAAAATTAATTTTTAAATGCCATTTACAATAACATCAAAAATACAAACTGCTTTAGGATAAATATAAAAAAAGATACTAAAAACTAGTTGCAGTAGGCATAATTCTAAAGTGACGTACCGTAAAATTCAGTTTCCTGCACTTGTCATGCCTTCATATGTCCCCTCACTTGAGGTGTGGACGGACCATAACTCTCTGTTAGCAAATAGAATATGGCAAAGGTGAAGGTATTTTGCAGGTAGATTTAAAGTCACTAATCAGCTGACCAAGTTAATCAAAAAGGAGATTACCCTAGATGGGTCAGACCTATTCAGGTAAGTGGTTTAAAAGAGGGTCTGGAAAGCAAAAGAAACTCCCTCATATATATATATATCTCCATTTCTTTACCTCCCTCCGTCCAGACCTTCAGCCCTCTTCTGCTGGCCTTGAGAAGCAAGACACCATGTATTCTACAGCTACACATATACGGACACTGAGAACAATGAGCCAAGCTTAGAAGAGGCACTAGAGCCTCGGATGAGACTGCAGCCCAAACACACACCTCAACTGCAGCCTTGGGAACCCCTGAACAGGCTCCCCAGCTAAGCAGGGCCCAGATTCCTATTCCAAGATAATAAATGTGTATATTGTCTTAAGCTGCTAAATTTGTGGTAATTTGATATGCAGCATAGAAAATGAGTACCCTTGCATGGAAAACTATAAAATATCATCAAGAAAAAGACAACCTAAATGATTGGAGAGGTATACTAGGTTCATGGTTCAGAAAGCTCAATATTGTTAAAATGTCAATTCTCCCTAAACCGAACTATAGATTCAATGCAATCACAGTCAATATCCCAGCAGGCTTTTGTATAGAAATTGACAAACTCATACTAAAATTCATATGGAAATTCCAAGGACCTAGAATAACCGAAAGAACAGAAAAAGAAGAACAAATTTGGGGAACTAATTCAGTCTGCTATCAAGATTTATGAAGTTTCAGTAACTAAGACATATTGTAGTGGCATTAAGATTGACAATGGAAGAGAACAGAGTCAGAAATAGACTGACACAAAGATGAGTAACTGATTTTTGACAAGAGTGCAGAGACAATTTGGTGGAAAAAAAGGTTCTCTTTCCAACACAAGATGCTAGAACAACTGGATATCTATCTTCAAAAAAAAAAAAAAAGAACTTCAATACATACCACCCTCTACATAAAAAAAAATTAGCTCAAGTGAATCACAGATCTAAATGTAAAACTTAAAACTACAAAAATTTAAAAGAAAATGTAGAAAAAATGTTGTGGCCATAGATTAAGCAAAAAATTTTTTCAATATGACACCATAAAAGAACACATTAATAACTTAGTCATCAATGGGATTAAAAATATCTATTCTTTGAAAAACATTGACAAAGCATGGAAAGACAACCCACAAAGTATTTTCAATTATTATCTGATAAAGGACTTGTAATTAGAAAAAAATGTAAAAAAAAAATAAAAATAAAAGGCAAAATATTGAACAGGCACCTCACCAAACAAGATATATGTATTCTCAATAAACACATGAAAAGATGCTCAATATCATAAGTAATTAAGGAAATACAAATAAAAATCACAATGAAATACCACTACACACCTGTTAGAATAACAAAAATTAAAAAGGCTAATGGGTACAGAACTGTGCTACCTGCCCTGTGAATCATTGTGCAGTGTATGCACACATTCAAACACACATTGCACCCCACAATATGTACAAGTAAATGTTAAAATTTTAAAAATTAACAATTCAATTTAAAAAAAAGAAAAAAGGACTGATCATATCAAGTGACGATGAGTCTATGGAAGAAACTGAGCTCTCATCACTGCAGACGGGAGTGTTAAATAGCACAGCCACTTCAGAAAACAGTTCAGCACTTTCTTAAAAAGTGAAACACACACATATCAGATGGTCCAGCTATTCCACTCTGAGATACTTACTGAAGAGAAATGAAAGCATATCTCTATGCAAAGAATTGTGTACATAAATATATATTCACAGCAGCTTTATTTGTAAGAGTCAAACATGGAAACAACCCAGTTGTCCATCAACCGGTGGAAGGATAAACTTGTACATCCATAACACAGGATCCTACTCAGCAATACAAAGAATTAGCCATCAATGTGTGCTATACCATGGATGTATCACAAAACAATTTTGCCAAGTAAAAGAAGCCAAACACACAAAAAAGAGCACATTCTGTGTGATCTTGTTTATATAAAAATCTAGATTTATAAATTAATCTAAGGTGACAGAAAGCAGGTGTTGGTTCCTGTGAATGGGAGTGGGGGTTGGGTGCAGAGGGAGAAGAAGGAAGGGGCATGAGGAAGGAATTGCAAAGGGGAAGACAGATATGTTCACTCTCTTGATTGTGGATTGTGGTGATGGTGTAATAGGTGCATACGTATGTTAAGGTACATCAACACTTTAAACACATGCAGTTTACTGTATACTCAATAACTGTTTTTAAAACTCGGCAGTGGTACCCCACCCCACTCAGGATAAAATTTAATCTCCTTCACTTGGCCTGTAATAGCACTGCACAATCTGGTCCTCACAGTTAACCTCCCACTACACACTCTCCTTGGCCCACTCTTTTGTAGACTTTTTCTCTATTCTCCAATAGACCTTATTCTCACTTCAGGGCCTTTTTTAAATGGTTTAATTTTCTTTTTTTTTTTTCTTTCTTTCATTCATTCATTTATCTGCACTTGATTTTCTTCTGCCTGGAACACTATTTCCCTGACTCTGCTTTCTTTCAGATCTTGGCTCAGATGTCCCCTCCTCAGAGAGGCCTTCTCTGATCACCCACTCTAAACTAGCCTCTCTAGACCACCAATCCCTGTTCATTTCCTTTGTAACACTTGGCCCTGCCTGCACCAAGGATCTATAAAATTGTCAATACGAGTGTCTGGGCAAGGTTTACACTGAGCTGGGTCTGTAGAGATTATCAGATTAAGAATCAGAAGTGATAGCGTGTGAGGAACCCATTTTAGGTAGAAAGAGCATAAGCAGAGTTGTGGAGAAGAAAACCAGCATGACGAATTTCTGGGACTAAAAGCATTAACAGCATTTGTGAAGCTATAAATGCCCATGGGATGACAGACATGGGGCAGCCATCAGATCCTGCAGTGCCTGTGTAAAAGGCTTGAGAGACAAGACTTCACGCTGAGGAATTTTGACAAGGATAATGACAAGCAAACATTTGGTTTTGGGTCATGCACTATGGTGACAAAGACAAAATAAGAAATCTGGGAAATCAGGATAGAGAAAAGTGGAATCTTTTGTGATATATTTAAGGGATGAAGTATACAGCACTCAAGGACTGATCAATGTTAAGAGAAAAAATCAAATACGTTCCCCATGCTGTCCAGTTGTCTTGACGTTGTAGAGGATGAGACTGCTCAAATGAGAGAGAATGCAGAACACTCAGTTCAGGCGAGTGGGGACATGCTGGATGTGAAGACTGTCTTCCATGGCCAGGAAGCGATATCCAGCAGTAAAGTTAGTATGAGTTGAAAGCCTGGGAAAGTAGACTGACTCGAAATCATGATCTTCTGGGAGGACATTCAAAATCTGAGAATAACTGGAATTATCCAGGGAGAGTGTGTGGAAGTAGAAGAGCATTGAGCCCAGGTACCTAGAACCATGGAGAACACCATCCTCACCTGCAGTATTTAGTGTCATTTGCTACGTGACAGGCACATTGCTATGAGCTGTATGTTGGCTTATTTAATCTGTTATGTTATCATAAATCTGCCTTCCCAATGTTCTCATTGCAATCATCGGTAGCCAGTTTAGAATTAAGGAATAACTTATGATGTCTAAAATAAGTAAAAAATATATACATTGTTATGATTGTCCTTCTCAATGACATAAGAGGGTTAAATGTAACTCGTGTGTGTGACCGTTGAAGGTTTCCACAGGAAGGGAAATTGAGGATAAAGGTATTTTATAAGGACTATGTGGTCCTAGAAAAGAAAAGAGCAAAGGGGATGCAGGAGGGTATCTAGAATGATGTGAAGCAAATGGACTGGAGTGTCAGTAGCAAATAATTTGAGGGGGCAGGAGCTCCGCGGTCATGTCTCTGTCCAGGGTTCTGAGTGACAGTGGTCTTGTGGTTCAGAATGGAATTAAAGCGACTGGCAGGAAAGACAAGAATGTTTTGAATTAAAAGGACAATCTGGGGATTTCAGTGTCAAGAAAAACAATAATAGATAATTTTAAAGAGAGAGCATTCAATTACAAAGAGATTCAACAAAGAAAAAACTAAAATCGTTCATTGGAATTGCCAGGTGACTTTAGCAAATTTTAGTAGAATGACAAGAATACTTTTATGTTTGTGTACTTACATAGGAAAGTATAAACATGCACATCAAGAATACGTATCAACTTCAGGACAGTGGCTACCTCTGGAGAGGAAGAGGAGTGGCGTAGAAAAGGGATAACTAACTGTAAATTCCTTATTTCAAAAAGTTTCAGTCAGATACAGCTAAACATCACCTTTAGGAAGCCTGTGTGGTGAGTAAGTGGATGTCTGTGTTATTGTTTTCTATACACTTCTGTTCTTAACCTATTTTATAATTTTTAATATTGAATATGAAGTGGGAACACTGAGTTTAAAAGAATCCTCCAAGATAACTAATGAGGCAATGTCCCCAGAGAAAACAGGAAAGGAGAAGACCTGGAAGAAAAGAGTCATGTCACAATATCTTATTCTAGAAAAAATTAAGTAAGGTGATTGCGTCAGTCAATACATAGGAAGATGTAATACTCAGGCTCTAAAACAGGGCTCTCATCACCCCTTAAGCCTACCATCTCCCAAAGCTTCTAAGACATCTTGCTAAAATCAAAATCTGATAACGATATTCTCCCGCTCACATACATTTAATGATTGCCTTTGTCCTAAGAATAAAAACCCAACTTCTTTTCATGGTAATATGTTCCCTATCGATTTTGCCAACCTCTTCTATTACACACCTTTTCCTCTGCTCCTCTCTTCCCCTTCCAAAAAATGGCATCGTAGACACACCAAACTTCATTCAATCACCTGACCTCTCCCTCGTATTTGGTGGTTTCATGATTAGGAACATGCAATTGCCTCTTCTCTCAATGTTCTTCCTGCCCCACCTCTTAGCCACCACGCCAAGCTCAAGCACGTCAGGAAAACCTGCCCTAACCCTAACCTCTTGAGTTGATTATTCCCTCTTTCATGTCAACACTGAACCCTTTTAAGAGAGCTCATCACAGCGTAATGCAACTAGTAGTTCATGTAACTGACTCACATGCTAGACTGAGCTAACTAAGAAGAGCTACCGATTTTGGTTCCCCAGGCCTGACACATGCTGGGTATACTGTAGGTTCTCAGTAGTGTTTGATAAATGAATAAGTAAATGAATGACTGAATAAGCGAGTGAATGAAGACATGTATGTGGACATCAAGCTTTTATATTTCGTAATTTATGAGCAGACTTTCTCAGAATTTTTTAAGTTCTGCAATTTTATACCTATCTTCCAGGATTAGAATCTGATGTAGTAATAGAAAAAGAAATTTGCCTAATTTGTTCAGCAATGTATAAGTATAATCAATCAAAACTCACCTTTGAAAATAAGGCTACTGAGGCATGCTTATTCTCGAAAAGTACAGTTACTTCAGTAAGTAAAATAGTTTTCATGTCAACTACTGTATTCAGTGATGTAAATTATGAGGTTTCCTGGGGCTCTGACACTCATGGAATTCATTCTTTACTGCCCGCTTGCTCTAAAACAGTTAATTTTCTTTTAATGAGTGAGAAATGTACTTATCCACACTGATTATTTTACCATAACATTGGGCCTTTAGAATAAAAAATATCCTAATTTTGTTCCACTCACGTATCTGCATTTATTTCTAGAGCTCACTGTTGTACATTTAATGAAGAGCTGGTAATTCTATGGATAACGGTTGTGTACTTTTCCTCTCAAACATATCACGTAATGGACTTAATTAAGAATGTTGTAGAGGTCTGCTCCTTAGGAGGACATTTACAAATTATTCTGAGCTTTAACAAATTAAGAATCTGTTCTACAAAGTCAGATTATTACAGATACACCAAATTGAACTTCAAATGGGTTTTTAACCCTCATCACTCAGATAGAGTTTCATGATGCTTAATTTCTCCTGTGTTTAATTATGAACTTCTAGTGCATTTGCAATTACCAGGAATCTTAACTTGGCCATCATACATACATTGACTTTTTAAATTTACCACCACAAGATTGTTGCAGACATTTTCATACGTACTCATGTTTCCCAAATATACCTTGTCATTGTTTACGTGCCATATATGTTCTCTACAAAACTATATATTATTGGCTTGGCTCCACATTCATTATTTCACTAAAAACCACACAATACCACTTAAAGGGTTACGTGTCATTACCTGCATTTCACGTACAGAAGACAGAAAACATGGCTAGTGAAGTTAGGGAACTTGCCCAAGTTCCAATGCCACAAGTAGTACAACCAGAATGTAAACTCGTGCCTTTCTGATTCCACAGCTCATGCTCGCCAGTCACTGTGAAGCTGGACGTGTTTCAGGTGGGACACCCACCCATGCTTCATCACTGCGGTCTTCACAGCGCACAGTGCTGTGGCTGGCAAGAGGGAGGTGCCGAATATTGTCCGACTGAATAAGAATGAATTAATAAATACTCACAAAATAAACTTTTATGAGAATATGTAATAAAAAATTATCAAAACAAACCTGGGGTATATCCAGAATGAGTATCATCTCAATTTTGCAGGTGAGGAAACCAAGCCACAAAACCCAACACAGCCAAGTAGAAACAGTAACTGGTAGCTTTGAGTCATACCGAATCTTTTGTCCCCACAACCAGGTCTGTCTGCACCACAGCTCGTTGTCCTGCCCTGCAGAGAGGGGGATCAACACACATGGCTCAAGACGCTGTGCTGCACAGTGGTGGTGAGGATGGACTTTGGTGTCAGCAAAGACTCTGATCAAGCCCACATCTCGACTAGAGCAATAAGCCTTTGTTTCTTCATCTGCTAAATGTGGACAATAGAAGTCCCTACCTTATGGGATTGTTCTAGGAGCACCATATAAGATGATGCACTGGTGCCCAAGCACAAATTGAGAAACCAGTACACATCACATATTATTTTATACATTCTTTTTCCTAAAGAACACAGCTTCCCAATGTGGAAAGGTTATGCCACTAGTGACACCAACCTGGGTGTTGGTGATACAAAGACAAGGCATTAGTAACACTGCACCACACACTGCAAGAGTTATTCCCTTTCAATGATCTTTTAATTCCTATGATCACACCAAAAGGAAAATCTCCTGTCATTTTTAACAAAATTACTTGTTAATCTCACTTTTCCAACAAAGAAAGATCAGGCTATTCCTGAAAGTATTAACAGCCAATAATAACAGATGATAATTTTATTTAAATATTCTGTTTTCATTCTGCATATTTTTACATTTACTTTATATATGTAGCAAAAAGTATTTGTTTTTCACTTTATGATAGTGATATCAAGTTTACTTTTTAAATAAATTTATTGGGGTTGAAAAAGTGCCAAACTAGCAAAAGACAGCAAACAACCCAAAAGTCCATCAATAGAAGACCAGTTGAATAAATGACACACAACCACACGAGGAATACTATGCAGCTGTAAAAGGAATGAGGAATATCTGTCAATACTGTAAAGTTAGCCCCAGAGTATATTCAGTGGAAAAAAGCAAGGTGAAGAAAAGTGCATAAGGTAAGCTACATTTTCTAAGAAATGGGACTATGCACACACAAAATGGATATATAAACAAGAAACTAAAAATATATATATTACCTAAAGGGAGAAGAAGGGTGACAGGGTGGGGGCAACAAGGATAAAATGTAGATTTATCTGAATATAATTTATTTTGAAGATTTAACTTCAGAAACAGGTAAATGTTTTACATAATTACAAAACAAAATTAGTGAATGCTGCTTTCAATAAAATATAATAGACATACTTTCCCCAACTCCTTCTGTTAACTACAACTACAAACCATGCACATTATGCATAAAACAAACAAAGAAGACTCTGAAAGACAGAGAGAAAAAGGCAAACTGGCAAGAGACCTCAAGTCTTAAGGAATAACACAGTAATGAGTTTTCTTTTCGCCTCAGATACTCAGATTGAATAACGGAGAAGCTCATAACCCAGTAAAGCCAATGGACACAGACCAAAAAAACCCCAAAAGAAACCTGTTCTCTCAACTCACAGGACCAGGAAAAGGGCAGCAGAGAAAAAATGTTTAGACAATAACCACTCTACTCCAGCCAATGACTACAGCCCCACCTGCCCCCACCAGCAAAGGCCACATGGAGACCTAGACGTCTTCCCGGCTGTAATGAAGCACCTCATCTCCCTCTCCTCGGGGGTGGTCTTAGAGAAAGACAAATGGGGAATGAGGCTGGAAGTGGAGTCCCTCCACTGCCCATTCCCTGCTGTCAGTGGACACCACACAGAGAGCCTGGACTTGAACCCCACCAGTGGTAATGGGGTTTCCCACTCTGTCCAGGCTAGGGTGTTCTCAGAGGAGGCCTATGGACAGTCAGGACTTTATAACTGACCAACAGGAATGAACACCCCCTCTAGGGTGTCAGTGACTATGTAGGGAGAAGTAATACGGTGTCCCTCTTCCTCTTAGACATGGTGGAACTTCCAGCCCCATCCAGCATTACCAAGGAACCCCTTCTTCCCAGATGTCAACAGTGTCTGAGAAGATAACCTGAATTTTCACCCCATTTGGCAGTAAACAGCAGGGCTCCCCTTCCTTAACCATGGGGCAATGTCAGAGGAGACCTCCTAAAACATAAGATTTTAATAAGGTCCAGAATCAGTTGAAACATTTCCCGTTTTCATTGAAAATCACTCATTATACCAAGAACCAGCAATTTCTTAAACTGAATAAGAAAAGACAATCAAAAGAGGCAATCATTAAGATGACATAAGATATTAGAATTACCTGAAAAGGATTTTAAAGCAGACATAAAAATACTTGAACTAGCAAATAAAAAACACTTAAAAAAAGGAAAAAATAATAATTTTCAGCAAAGAAATAGAATATATAAATAAGAACCAAATGAAATTTTAAAAGTAAAAGTAACAATAACAAAAAATTTTTAAATTCAAGAAATACACTCAAAGCAGAATGGAGAACACAGTGGAAAGAATCAGTTAACTGGAAGAGAAAACAATCGAAATTAACTAATCTTAACAGCAGAAAAAAAAATAGACTGAAAAAATAAACAAAGCTTTAGGGACATGTGATGTATACCAAATGATCAATTTTTTAACACGCAAGCATTCAGAAAAAGAGAAGAAAGAGTTAAAAAATATATTTAAAGAAATGATGGCTGAAATTTTCCCAAACATTGCAAAAGACATAAACCAGAAGATTGAATAAGCTGATTGAAATCCCATAAGATTAAGAACAAAGCAAGAATGTCCATATGGCAAGCACTACCCAGAGCAATAAGACCTCAAAAGGAAATAAAAGGCATAAAGATTGAAAAGGAAGAATAATCTGTCCCTATTTGCAGATAACATGATAGTCTACACTGAAAATCCCAACGAATTTACAAAAAAAAAAAAAAAAAAGCCACATTAAACTAGTAAGTGAATTCAGCAAGGTTATAAGATAAAAGGTAAATACACAGAAAGCACTTATATTTCTTTATACCAACAATGAACATGTGAAAACCAAAACTAAAAGCACAATACCATTTATAGTAGCGCAAGAAAAACAAAATCTAATAAAACACGTATCAGACTTTTATGCCAAAAACTAATTAAAGAGAAGATAAAAGAGAAGATCTAAATAAATGGAGATACATACTACATTGATCGATGGAAAGATCAACAAAGTAAAGATGTCAGTACTCCCCAAATTGATATACTGGCTTAACATACTTTCTGTTGAATACCGGCAAGATTTTTATGGAGCAACAGACAAGATTATCCTACAAATCTCTATAAAAAGGCAGATAAACCAGAATAATGCAAACAATTATGAAAAAAGAAAAAATGTGAGAAACACTGTCCTCAATTTCAAGACTTACAGAGCCACAGCAATCAGACAGCATGCTGCTGGCTGAGAGGTAAACACAAAGATCATTAGAACAGAATAGAAAACCCAGAAATAAAGCCACATTGTACAGCCAACCAATTTTTTGACAAAGGTGTGAAAGCCATTCAATGGAGGATGGATAGTCTTTTCAACAAATGGCCTACAGCAATCAGACATTCATAGGCAAGAAAAATAAACCTCAATCTATTCTTCACTCCTTACACACCAATTATCTCAAAATTGATCATGAATTTAAATGTAAAACTACAAAAGTTTTAGAAGATAACATAGGACAAAACTTCAGGACCCAGGGCTTTATTAAGGCTTCTTGGACTTGACACCAAAAGCACAAATCCTAAAACAAAAACATGACCAATCAGATTTAAAATGAATAGTTTTAGGGCCGAGCCCGTGGCGCACTCGGAAGAGTGCGGCGCTGGGAGCACAGCGACGCTCCCACCGCGGGTTCGGATCCTATATAGGAATGGCCGGTGCGCTCACTGGCTGAGTGCCGGTCACGAAAAAGACAAAAAAAAAATAAAATGAATAGTTTTGGTCTGTGAAAGACCCTATTAAGAGATGAAAAGACAAGATACATACAGGGAGAAGATATTTGCAAACCACATATATGACGAAAGACTCATATCTAGAATCCTCAACACTCAACAGTAAAAACGCAATCCAGTTAGAAAATGGGCTAAAGACATAAAGAGAAGTCTCATCAAAGATTATACATAGATGGGAAATAAGCACGTAAAAACATGTTCAACATCATTAAGATCATTAATCATTAGGGAAATGCAAATTAAGGCCACATGGGATATTACTGCACACTTACAACCGTTAAGAAAAAGTAGTGATAATATCAAATGCTGGTGAAGATGCAGAGAATTGGAGTTCTCATATATTGCTCATGGAATAAAAATTGATAGAGCCACTCTGAAAAACAGTTTGGCAGTTTCTTAAAAAATTGAGCATATACTTACCACACAATCCAACAATTGCACTATTAAGTATCCCAGAGAAATAAAAACTTATGTCAACACAAAAACCTATACACAATTGTTTATAGGAGCTTTTTTCCATAGTAGCTAAAAATTAGAACTAACAAAACGTCGCTCAGTAAGCAAATGGTTAGGCAGACTGTGTACATCCACACCACAGAATAGCACTCAGCAATAGAAAGGAACCAACTATCAATACACAAAACTTAAATGTATTTCAAAGACATTATGCTGCTTTTTTTTAAAAGAAGCCAGTCTAAAAGATCATATAAGGTACAATTCCATCACAGAGATGGAAAACAAATGAGTGGCTGTCAGGTGTTAGGCTTGATGGGGGGAAGAGGTGGTTGTACTTATAAAGCAGTAGCATGACGGAGATCTTGAATGGAATGGAAGTGGATGGAATAGTTCAGTGTCTTGATCATGGTAGCTGTCACACTAATCTATGATGTGACAAAATAATATAACAGTATACACATACATTTTACCAGTGTCAAATTCCTGGCTTTGATATTGTACAATAATTATGGAAGATGAAACTATGAGGGGAAACGGGGTGTAGGGTACTTGCAACCTTGCTATGGCACCTTTGCAAATTCTCGTGAATCTACAATTATTTTAAAATAAAAAGTTTTTAAAAATTTAAGGACAAAGATATTTTTAAAAACTTAAAGCAAAACCAAACATATGAACTTAACTGTGTGGCACAACCGCATGTAGAGATATTATTTCAAGAAACTTTACAAACAGTAATTTAACTATCCTTATTCTTAGATGGATATATCCTAAAGAAAAAAAGATTACCCAAAGAAAATCTTCAACTGTTTCCAATAACTACATTGTTGCTGACAGTGTTATTATTTTTCTAAGACAGTTTTGTGTGTATTGTGAAACAAAAGCAAATGAGTAATTGAATTGATGTCACTGGGAATTGATATTTTAGGCATGGGAGAAGTAAGATAGACATTTAAGATCCACAAGTTTGAATAAAAACCCGTAGTTCTAAATCTGAGTTGGAAATATCAGTATAAACTCGAGATATATTTTATCTTTGACATTATGTCCTATAAAAAGGCATAGAAACAATGGGCGTGACAGTAGCAGTGATCATCTGTTAGGATGCAGACTGTGCTTTCTAAACATCTTTTGCCCACACTAAAAAACAAGGTTCCTTATAGAAGTGGAACATGTTAATATACCTGGTAAATGCACACACAAAAACACATAAACACGCAAACACACACACACAGTCATGTGTCACTTAACAATGGGGATGTGTTCTGAGAAATGCATCAGCAGTTTTGCCACCGTGTGAACATCACAGAGTGTACTTGCCCAAACCCAGATGGTGTAGACTACCACACACCTAGGCTGTATGGTACAGCCTATTGCTCTGACCACCGTCGTATACGTGGTTCATTATTGACCAGAACATGGTTACGTGCCACATGACTGTGTATGTGTGTGTGTGTCTGTGTATGTATATATGGTAAGTATAGATATACATGATAAATCTGGAATATCTTCACACCAGAGGCAAGAAATCTATCAAGGACTATTGGGGTCATGTCAAAAGGACTCAGAAGTGGCTCTGAGTGGCAAAAATAGGACAATTTAAGCCTTGACGATAATGTTGATGGTGGTGGTGGTGGTGGTGGTGGTGATGATGATGATGATAATGATGACGACGATGACTGCAAAGAATTGAAACACATCAAAAATCTGCAAATCTATGAATTGGTAATAATACTAGTAAAAATTCATTCCTCATCTTTGGTGAATACTAAGAAAGCAATTCATTTTTCTAAACTGGTAAGTAAAAAGAAGGAATTTAACATTTCTCTTGCATTTTCTTTATAATTTTACCTCAGAGTAATCAAATAATTAGTCAAATATAGTTTTTCATTATAGAATTACCATAGCTGTTAATAAAGAACAATAGAATTAAAATATCACCATTTTGGGCCGAGCCCGTGGCGCACTCGGTAGAGTGCTGCGCTAGGAGCGCGGCGACGCTCCCGCCGCGGGTTCGGATCCTATATAGGAATGACCGGTGCACTCACTGGCTGAGTGCCGGTCACGGAAAAAAAAAAAAAAAAAAATCACCATTTTGCACCCCTTATAAAGAAATAATGAAACCTGGTAATTAATGATTGTCAGTGGGCATTGCAATAAAAGAGACAACCAGATGAAACCACATACCACCACCTCGGAAGTATTCTTCAGGGTGGAAATCTGAGTAATTATAAGTACAGGGGACTAACAACTATCTTTACTTCGGGATGTAATCAGCAAAATTCACACTGATGGAATTGTTACAGGACAAACTCATTGATTAGCAACAAAAGAATTGGAGGGGAAAAGTGAGGAAGTAGAATGTGTAGAATCAGGAAACTTGTGAAACACGTGAACCAGTTACAATGCACAGACTTTTTTGGATTCAGATTCGAACAATCTACAGAAATTATTTATATTTGAACAACAACTGAATACTTGATGTTATAGAGTATTATAAAATTACTGTTGATTTTTGTATGACAATGCTATTAAGGTTATGAATTTTTAAAGTGCCCTCTCTTTTGGAGATACACCTTTACTTGTTTGTGGATGAAATGATACAATTTCTGAGATTTACCTCAAACGATTGCAGAGGAATGAAGGGTACAGCGTAGAAGAGGTATAGAAGAAACAGGATTGACCACAAATTACTGATTGCTAAAGCTCAGTTCTGGGTACATAAGGACTTATTATGCTATTTTTCCTACTCTTACATTCATTTTTAAATTTTCTATGCTAAAACCATTAAAAATAAGTTGCGTCCATTTTAAACTATCTGCTAATAATAGTACACATAATACCCAGTTACAGCAAAAATCAGGAAGGTGAGTTTGACACAACAGGTTTGGAAAACTTCTACAGACAAAGTCATAATGGAACTGTTTATTCGTTACTTTTGACCACTAAGGCAGTTTGGAAACAGAATTTGTCTTGGCGCTGATTTGTATTTACAGAGCAACTTTCTTCCACAGACCTCATCTCATTAGTCTTCCTCACATTCCCACAGGGCAGGTGGGCTATCTCATCCCCATCCACAATGATATATAAAATTTCAGGTTCTACCAAGTCACTGCTTTAAAATGCAACCAGTGACTGTGTGATCCAAACTCATCAAGAACCTGGGGAGCATGGAAGGTGGTGACTGGTGAGTCTCAGCCCCCAACTAGAGGCTTGGGAAATGACAACAGTGATCTGGCAGGACCACCATGGCAACATGGAAAAAGATAGCAAGTGAGAGCAGTGCGCCTTCTTTTTGCATCTGTTGACATCTTCCAGAACTCAGGTCATGCTCCAGGGTGTTTAGTTCACCTTGACTCTGAACAGAACTAACAGTTCTTCCTAATTCCATTCATTACTTTTCAGCTCAACTGACCCCTTGGCCCACCACCACCAATTTTTCAAACACAACAACATCACCCCCACCTTTGCACACTGTCTTAGTGTTTCCAAAGATGCATCTGTTTCTCTAGGAGCTCAAGTTTTCTCCAGATGCAGGCAAATTTACTGCAGGACACAATACTGATAAAACCTTGGAGCTCACCTGAGGACACATTTTGACAATATTAATATATTATAAACACCTTACTCATGTACAGCATTCATAATTTTCAACGTACTTGTCTCATTGAATAAATTGATCAAATACTATTATTACTATGATTATGGCATATGCACACACAAATGTATTTATATATAGTGACACTATTAAATTCTTAATAATATAAACCAGAAACTTGCCATCTCTTCTACTATGTAGAAGAGTCTAAACCACCAACTCACATTGAGTCATTCATTCATCCACCACATCATTGATTAAGCATGTACTTGAGGCAAAAGGAAACACCAGTGCATAGACCCACAAAGTCCCTGCTCTCCTATATCACGTACTCTGGTAATAAGAATAGACAATTACGTTAAACTCCATATTGGCAAAACACAGTTTGATAACTTAATGAGTATGAACCTTAATTCACAAATTAAAGTGTGCAAGAAATATTACACAAACTTTTTCATTTCAATAAATGCACTTAGTTTCTATATTGAGGCCACATTCCCATCAAACAGGCAAAAGAAATTAACCTCAGTCATGTGGGGTGTTTCCTCCCATCCTTCTGTAGGCTCATGTCAGAGTTGGGGCAATGAGGTGCCAGGCCATTGCAGGGGCCACCTCAGTTCACCTGGGTTCATCCACCCACTAAGTCACTACTGGAATGCACACTGTCCTGTTTATATGCCCCGAAAGATCAATTCCATCTCAGCTGCTGCAGCCTTGGGACACTGAAATCTGTCATTCTATCTGCAGTCTTGCCCGGACATGCTGCTCCAACAGACTGTTCCAAGCACCTGGTCTAAGCCCACTGCTCCAGGACCCACAGTCCAGGGCTCACTTCCTCTCTTCTCACCTCATCTGAGCCTAAAACAATCTCTCAAGTCTAGGCAAACCTTCACGTTTTGTCTAAGCCACTTAGTCTTTACCATGGAACTCTCTCCAATGTCCTTTACTTCCTTTGCAATCACTCCACACTCACATCAAGAGTTTGATGGATCTTGGATGCGACTGGCGCCACTGTGCACACAATAAGCCCAAAATAGCCACCAGCCTTGTCTTCCACTCCAGCACCAAACCCCTCCCGCTTCCCTTTACAAGAATCCTCATGACTTCTGAAAAACAGAAACCCTTATGCTGCTGCAAGGGCGCAGATCTCCACCCTGGTCTCATAGCTTCTGCTTTAGCATAATGCCCCTCCTTGATTGTATCAGCCAACATTTGGAACCCTATATAAGCTCTCTGACCCCCCACATCTGGTGCTCTCCTCCATTTTGAGGGCAGCCCCAGGTTGCCCTCCACTTTGAGCACAGCCCGACAGATTCTTTTCCTTTAATAAAGCTTGATCAGTATCGGCATCTCCGCTCACTTTCCTTCAATTTAAGGTTTTGCACAATAAATGACAGAGGGCCTTGCAGGTTACTTCTGATTTTCAAACTGTTCCACATAACTTCCCTCAGGCAACAAAGTACAGAATCATCTGCCTGCTTAACTCCAGAGAAAGGAATTAAGAAAATAATAGGAGAAAAAAATAATATGCAAAAACAGTGTCCTTACAGACTCTTCTACTAAGAAATCTTTGCCTCCCTGCTAAGAAACACTACTTCTAATGCAGGTCTATTCCCAGTTAAAGGACTTTGAATCTGATGTTTTAGCATAAGAATCACCATGCCCTTATTTAAAATTTTGATGTGTTCTTCATCGTGGATTTCCTTTCATTGATTTTTTTTTAAAATACTGCATTAAAATAGGATTTATCTAGATGACTTAGTTTTAGGTACTGTGTCCCCAGTTGTCCAAAGCAATGATCAGTCTTTTGTGTCCTGTGGAAATGGAAGTAGTTCAAAGTCATAAGCAGTCAGCTGTGGATGACAATTTTTTTCACTCCCGATGAATAGCTGACTCTCCAATTAACTTTATCCAGAAAATGCTTTTTTTCCAACTAAGCTAACAGGACTTTCCAACAAGCAGTAAGATGTTACTGTCCATCAGCTACCACACAGACACTCAAGGTTCTTGTTACTTGAAATTTACATTTTAAAAGGCTCTTGGTGGGGAAGGGGGAACCATTCAAAAAGCATTTAAACCATCAAATGTGTTGAAGCCCAAGAGTTCACTGCATTTTAATTATTCAGGAAACTGTTTTGCATATTAAAAACTTTTAAAATTTAAAAAATAAACAAGGAAAGAGAATGAGCAACATTCTGCCTAAATAGTTGAAACTTAAAAAACACACTTTAAGAGAAGACATTTTTTAAAACTGTATACTTCAAAGAAGAAAAAAATCTTAATGAATCAAGCTTTTTTTCTCCAAGAGACTTTGGGAAGAACACTCAAAAAACCACAAATCCCTCTTTCAGGGATATAAATATTCTTAGCAGCAATCACATGTGGCTACACAAATAAAATGAGGTTCAGAAATATAAGAAATAAGACTGTTTGAGGAATGATATCACCAAGATGGCGGAATAGATGATTCCTAACATCATACCTTCCCAAAGTAACCAATTTCCAACTACTAAAAAGCGAACACTGCCAACCTGGAACTACTGGAGCTGGAGGAGGAGAAGAAACCTGCAGAGCTCATGAAGGAACAAGAGGCCAAGCAAGAGGGTATAGGGACGGTGCCTATTATTCTCAGCCAACCCTGTACAAAGGTGGGGACTAGCTGTTTCACACAGATCAAAGCCAGAAAAAGCCACAGCAGCACTCTTCACATAAACCTGCCTGGAGTCTTTGGGGAGAGCAGGGCTTCAGAGGACACCATTCCAACCTGCAGTCCACCAGCAGGATTCCTCTGGGCCCTCACAGAAGCAAGCAGCCACAAATGACTGGAGCTGCCAAGGGGCTGGTGAGTTATCAAGAGGGAGGTGTGCATGGCCTGCCCCACAGGAAGTGGTTGGAAGGCAAGGGAAAGGCTGCTCACCAAGGGAAACACTGGGCACAGCGTGAGCTGGTGCTCTGAGTGTAAATCTGTCGGGACAATAGAACTTCAGGGGGAACAATCTGCAAGAAAGACTGTCCTAGGCCATAATTTTCACAAAGCCAAGACCTGGAAGTGGTTAATGATCTGCACAAAAAGCCTTCTATAGAGAATCAGCAGCAAATAGCAGTCTCTTCAAATGCCTAGACATCATCATAATGACACAGAGATCAAGAAAGAACAGAGAAATATGTCACTGCTAAATGACATGAAGGACCAGCAATGGATACAGAGAATCAGCAGATCTATGAAATGTCCCCAGTAATCAAAATGCAGTGAACTCTTGGGCTTCAACACATTTGATGGGCTAAATGCTTTTTGAATAATTTCCCCCCTTGAGACTTTTAAAATGTAAATTTTAAGTAACAAGAACCCTAAGTGTCTGCACAGGAGCTGGTGGGTACTAGCATCTTTACTGCTTATTGCAAAGTCCTATTAGCCTGGTTGGGGAGCAAACAGAGAATTCAGAATAACCCTCTTAAGGATGTTCAGGGAGTCACAAGAAAATACAGATAGAAGATGAAATGATATCTGGAAAATAATTCAGGAGCAGAATGAGAAATTGGACCAAAGAACAGAATCAATTAAAACAATAAAAATTCTAGAAATAAAAAATACATTCTCTGAATTGAAAAACTTAACTGAAAGCTCCAACAGTAGACTAAATCAGAGGAAAAAATCAGTGAGCTCAAAGATAAAAAACATGAAATTATCCAATCAGAGGAGCCAATCAGAAAAAAGAATAAGAAGAAATGAAACAGAAATACAGCAATTATGGGACTGCCTCAAGTGAAATAACCTTCACATAATTGGCTTATCCAAAGGAAAGGAAAAAGGAAGAGATATAGAAAGCATAGTCAGTAAAATAACAGCAACAAATTTTCCAACTGTGACAAAGATGACAAACATCCATGTACAGGAAGCTCAGAGATCACCAAATCAAATTCAGTTCACGGAAGAACACACCAAAGCATATCATGATCAAATTTTCAAAAACCAAAGACAAAGAGAGAATACTGAAAGCAGCAAGAGAAAAGAAACACATAACACTCAAGAGAGCCCCAATACATCTCTCAGAGGATTTCTCAGTATGAACCCTATGGGACAGAAGAGAATGGGATGATATATTCAGAGTGCTGAAGGAAAAAGAATTCTGTATCCAGCAAAACTAACCATCAAATATGAAGGAGAAATAAAGTCTTTCACAGACAAACAAAAGCTAAGGGAATTCATCAACACTAGATCTGTCTTACATGAAGTCCTAAAGGGAGTTTCTCAGTCTCAAAGAAGATGATGCTAAGAAACAGCAAGAAAACAATTGAAGGTACATAGCTCATCAGTAAAGTAAGTTCACAGACAACTTCAGAATTCTCACTGTCATAAGGGAAGTGAATAAAGCACTTACATCCTTAGGATGAAGACTAAAGGACAAGCCTAACAAGACACTAATATATACAACCATATAAAAGAAAGGCAATGTTAAAAGATGTATCTTCAAACAACAAATTGTGAAAAAGGGCAGGGGGAATGATGCCAAAGCAGACAGTTGGCTTAGGCTTTTTTCTTTTTTCTTAGATATCAAAGTTATGTTGTTATTAGTCTAAAATAATGTATCATAATTATAACATTTTTTTGTAAGCCTCATGGTAAGCATAACAGAAAAACTTATAAGAGACATACTAAAAATAAATAGCGAGAAAACAAAATGTAATGCTAGAGAAAACTGCTCAACCACAAGGGAGGACAGTAAGACAGAGAAAAAGGATCCACAAAACAACGAGGAAAAAATAGCAAAATGGAAGTAATGTCTCCCTATATATAAATAACAACCCTAAGTGTAAATGGATTAAATGCTCCAATTAAAAAACAGAGTGGCTAAATGGATTATAAAACAAGAACCGACAATATGCTGCCTATAAGAAACTCACTTAACTGATAAAGACACACACTGCTGAAAGTGAAGGGATGGAAGAAGAGATTTCATGCAAATGGAAATCAAAAAAAGAACAAGAGTAGCTGTACTTATATCAGATAAAACAGACTGCAAGCCAAGTAAAATTTTTAAAAAATAAGGAATGTCACTGTAGAATAATAAAAGAATCAACTCAACAAGAGGAAATAACAATTCAAAATATATACACACCCAACTTCAGAACACCCAGTTATATATAAAGCAATTACTATTGGACCTAACAGGAGAGATGAATCGAACCAATAATAGTTGGAGATTTGCATACCCAACTTTCACCAAACAACAAATAATTCAGGCAGAAAATTAACCAGAAAACATCAGAATTAATATCTACAAAAAGCTGACTTAACCTACTGGATAGTTATAGAACATTTCATCCAACAGCTGCAGAATATATTCTTCTCAGCAGCACATGGAACATTCTCTAGAACAGACTGTATGTTAGGACCCAAAATAAGTCTCAAAAATTTTGAAAAAATTGAAATCAAGTCAACTACCTTATCTGACCACAATTCAATAAAACTAAAAATCAGCAACAAAAGGGACCCTAGAAAACATAAAAATACATGGAAATTAAACAATATGCTTCTAAATAATGAATGGGTCAATGAAGAAATTGAGAAGAAAATTTAAAAATGCCTGGAAACAAATGAAAATGAAAACACAACATACCAGAACCTATGGGATTCAGCACAGCAGTTCTAACAGGGAACTTCATAGCAATAAATGCCTACATCAAAAACAAAATAAAGATTCCAAATAAAGAGCCTAACATTATATTTCAACAATCTGAAAAAACAAGAACAAACCAAACCGAGAACCAGCAGGACAGAAATAACAAAGATCAGAGCAGAAATAAATAAATTAGAGGTTTAAAAACAAAGCAAAAGATTAAAACAAAGAGTTGGTTTTTTGAACAGGTAAACAAATTCAATAAACCTTTACTTAGACTAACAAAGAAAAAAAGAAAGAAGACTCAAATTTTAAAAATCATAAATGAAAATGGAGACACTACAACTGATACTACAGAAATACAAAGGACCTTAAGGGACTACTACAAACAGCTATATACGAACAAACTGGAAAACCCAGAAGAAACAGATAAATTCCTGGACACACACAACTTACTGAAGCTGAATCATGAAGAACTAGAAAACCTAAACAGACCAGTAATGAGTAACAAGATTGAAGCAGTAATAAAAACTCTTCCAACAAAGAAAACCCCAGAACCAGAGGGCTTCACTACAGAATTCTACCGAACATTTAAAGAACTAATACCGATTCTTCCCAAACCTTTCCAAAAATTGAAGAGGAGGGAATGCTTCAAACTCATTCTATGAGGCCTCATACAAAGCCAGAAAAAGACACAACAACAAAAAAACTACACACCAATATCTCTAATGAACACAGACATGAAGATCCTGAACAAAATACCAGCAAACAGAATCCAGCAACACATCTAAAAGATCATACACCACAATCAAGAGGGATTCATCGCAGTGATGCAAGGATGGTTCAACATACACAAATCTATATACATGATACATCACATCAACAGAATGAACGTGAAAAAACCATATGATCACTTCAATAGATGCAGAAAAAGCATTAGACAAAATCCAACACTCTTTCATGATAAAAACTCAACAAATTAGGTATAGAAGAAATACAGCTCAACATGATAAAGGCCATATACCATAAACCCACAGTTAATATCAAACTGAAGGGATAAAAATTGGAGGCTTTTCCTCTAAGACCTGGAACAAAACAAGGATGCCCACTTTCCCCACTCTTCTTCAATGTAGTACTACAAGTTCTATCCTGTGCAATAAGGCAAGAATAATTAATAAAGGGCATTCGAATTGAAAAGGGGGAAGTCAAGCTCTTTGCAGATGACATATTCCTATAATAGAAAACCCAAAAGACTCCACCAAAAAATTACTAGAACTAATAAATGAATTCAGTAAAGTGGCAGGATACAAAACTAACACACAAAAACCAACAGCATTTCCTATATGCCAACAACAAAATAGCAGAAAAAGAAATCAAGAAAGTAATCCTATTCACAATAGCTCCCAAAAAAAAAAAAAAATCAAAATACTTGGGAGTAAATTTAATGAGGGCGTGGAAGACCTCTACAATGAAAACTATGAAACATTAGTGAAAATAATTAAAGAGGACACTAATGAAGGAAAGATATCCCACACTCATGTGTCAGAAGGATTAACATCATCAAAATGTCCTTATTACCCCAAGAAATCTACACATTCAACACAATCCCTATCAAAATACCAATGACATTATTCACAGAAATTTTAAGAAAAGATCTTCAGATTTATATGGAACCACAAAAGACCCTGTATAGGTAAATCAATCTTGAACAAAAAGAATAAAGTTAGAGGCATCACACTTCCTGACTTCAAAATAGACTATGAAACTATCATAACTAAAACAGCATGATACTGGCATAAAAACAAATTGACCAATGGAATAGAATAGAGAGCCTCAAAATAAACCCACACACATAGTTAGCTGATTTTTGACAAAGGTGCCAAAAATATGCAATGGGGAAAGGACAAATTGTGCTGGGAAAACCAGATATCCCACAGGCAGAAGATTGAAACTAGACACTTAACTCTCACCATACAAAAAAACATCAACTCAAAATGGATCAAAGACCTAAATTTAAGATCCAAAACTATGAAACTACTGAAGAAAACATAGGGGAAACACTGCATGAAATGGGAGTGGGCAGGGCTTTTTTTGGCTTAGACTACAAAGGCACAGACAGCTAAAGCAAAAATATATAATTGGACTACATCGAAGTAAAAAGCTTCTGCACAGCAAGGGACTGTCAACAAAATGAAGAGACAACCTACCAAATGGGAGAAAGTGTTTGCAAACTACACATCAGACAAGGGGCTAATATCCAGAAGATATGAGGAGATCAAACAACCCTTCTGCAAAAAAACCAAAAAACCCAATTTAAAAATAGGCAAAGGACCTGAACAGACATCTCTCAACAGAAGACATACAATCGGCTAACAGGCACATGAAAAAATGCTCAACATCACTAATCATCAGGGGAATGCAAATTATATACACAACAAGATATCACCTCACTCCAGTTAGAATGGCTACTATCAACTAGACAAAAAGTAACAAGTGCTGGTGAGGATGTGGAGAAAAATGAAACCCTTCTGTATTGCTTGTGGGAGTGTAAATTGGTATAGACATTGTGGAATACAGTATGGAGGCTCCTTAGAGAACTGAAAATACATCTACCCTATGACTCACCTATCTCAGTACCAGGTATACACCCAAAGGAAATGAAATTAATATGTCGAAAAGAAACAGGACTGTGTTTAAGTACAGAGGTGAGGTGATCCACCACAACACTGTGATCTCACCTATTTTAAATGCATTCCTTGCCTTGTCCCAGAATGGATTTAACATCACCTAAAATGACATATAAAATCCAGCCGGATAATCAAATCAAAACGGGAGACAAAAAGAAAAGAAAAACAGTGTCCCTGACATAATATGGCACCAGAAAGAAAGCTAAACTATGCCCCCAGAATAACTAATCATGAACAAAATCATGTCTATTATGCTCTGGCTTCACCACTGAAAGGGAAATTTAGAAAGACGCTTATGCGATGTCTGTTACTAAATCCTCACAATAGAAATGGAAACCCAGAGAAAGGCATGCAGGTTCCCCAGCCGGGTAGATGTCGTCTTCTTTCCCTCTAGCCCCGCACCCCACCTGCTTTTGTTGCTTCAACCTGAGACCTCCTGTCTCCCTTTCCCTCTGGGTGAATCCCCCAGTGGACAACCCCTGAGGAGGAACAAGAGGATAGAGACCTACGGGCAACGTACTGCTAAGTATTGACAGAAGCTGGTTAATAATCAGTGAAGACACAAATATGCCAAACCCCAGTTGCTCACTGTCACTGTGCTGTTCACTGGCTGACAGGGAAGCAACACGGATGAGCAAGACGTGGGCGCAAGCACCAGGCATATCCTCCCTCTGCTGCTAATTCCTATCACATCAAAAGACAAAGATTTCTAAATCTTTACAGATCTACTGGTGATTTTTAAGGGCTGTAAAATTTTTCTTCTATATCTGTTTATGGAAGCAATAACCAGCTAGAAAAAATAGTCCCACTGTTGCCATGCTGATCATAAATTATCAAGCTGTTCCACCAGAAATCTCATTCACTTGAAAACTAAAGTCCCCAAGTGACAATAAGCTGAGAAAACGGTAATATCAGTTAGATAAAGAGGAAGCTGTCGTCTAAGACACAGCAAGGCACGTGGACAAGGAGTGAGGGCCTGGATTGACCTCACATGGAGGTACGGGTCGGGGGACACACTCACAGGAACCTAGTGCTAGAGATCAGATAACTTCTATGTCTGAAAAACATATCTGCTGCTTAAAAAAGAAAAAACATATGCCTTTAACAAAGTGATGAAAAGAAAAACACATGCCAGGAAGACAATGAAGTTTGTCTTCCACAGAATTGACCTGCTTCGTCAAGTGGTGTTACCTCAAAAAGTGACTTAGCTGTGTGTAATACTGATCTAAACACTTACTGGCTCCAAAACGAGAGGCAGGTGCTATCATTTAGTTGGTCATCGTGGACCACGTGAACAGTGCTCCCTGGAGGTCTCCTCCAGAGTGCGGCCAGTTCCCTCCTGGATGTTGGTATCAGGTGACTCCCACTTCCTCGGCCGTCAACGAGTGCTGTGACCGAGGTGACAATGTCAGCGTTGCCATATGGCAGGACAGTGGCCACCTCCCACCCATCGAGTCAAGTGAGCAGCAGCGAAGGTCATCTGCAGCGAGAGAATTCTGAAACAGAACAGAGAGAGAAGCAGGTAGAGATGGAGAGCGCACCATGACTCCCAACACCTCCCAGTTCCTGATCTGGTCTTTCCTGAGGCCCAGCTGGGTTCTTGCCCTCAGGTCTGTAAGTCATCCCCATATTCTTATAGTCAGTTCCCTTTTTCATTTACAGTAAGTGACACTTAGAATAAAATCAGCTTAAATAACCAATTCCAGCCACCCAGAGATAAGGAAAGTCCTTCAGCCCTTGCCAACTATCTCTCGTGAAAATGTCACCATCTCTTCTTCCTTCTCCCTTTGTCCTTAGAGAAGTTCCAAGGACAATGGCATTTTCTATTGCCTGGATTCAAGTCTGATGCTGTCTGCCCGACAGAACAACAGAACATATGACATTTCCCCTGGTGTCAGGCTGGCTGCCTGGTTTAAGCTTTGTTAGTGGCTGGCTGCCCACACCGACTCACTAATATTTCTCAGTTAAAAAAAAATCCCTTTTGTTTTTATTTGAGCATTTACTATGTGCCACAAACTGTTCCAAGTACTTTATAATCATTAATTTATTCATTTAATTAGTCCTCATAAACGCACTATTGGAAAGGTACTGTAATATACCCATTTTACAGCCAGGGAAAGCGAGGAAGTGAGTGGTGAAGCCATTTTCCCAACCTCACATCTCAAGTAAGTAGTGGAACAAGCATTTGATTCCAGCAGTCTGGTTCCAGAGCCCAAGCCCACAACCACCAGCCAACACAGCCTCCCTGGTAGACTCAAGTCCACGTGTGCACTGCAAGGCCACTGGCAACACTATCCAGGACAGGCTACATTTTGAAGTGTTCCTGGCTTTTGGAGTGGAACTGCTTACACACACACACAATACCCACACACAAATATACAAAGTGACACACACACACACACACATGCAAACATGCAATACACACATAAACACACACACACACAATATACACAGAAACATACAAAGACATACACACACAAAATACACATATAAATATACAAACACACACAAATATACAAAGACATACACACACACACACACACTTGCAAACAGCCAAACATACAAAGACAAACAAGCACAAACACACAATACACATATATACAAACACATACATACATGCAAACACACACACACCTCTCGACTCATGGCCAAAATTGCACTGAAAGATTACATACACTTGAGGAAGCTGTTAAAGCTCAGACTGAAGACAAAGACGATCACAATCTGGGACAAAGTATGACACAAAACCACAGCATCAGCGGAAAGCACAATAGTCCCAGGCTTTTTACCTCAACCACCTATAGTTGAACCACTTTCTACAGCACTAATGAATAGGCTAGACCATGAAGGATTGATAGGACTTTCAGGGTTTTTTGTTCTACTTTGCTTTTTGTGTTTAACAAAGGACCAAGTCTACCTGTGGTGGTTAATTTCAGGTGTCAACTTGACTAGATTAAGGAATACCTAGAAACCTGGTAAAGCATTATTAGTGGGTGTGTTTGTGAGGGTGTTTCCAGAGGAGATTAGCATGTGGGCCTGAGTGGACTGGGTGGGAAAGAGCCATCCTCAATGTGGGCGGGAACCATCTAATCCACTGGAGGCCCAGAGAGAACAAAACTGGAGTCTCACTCTATTTCCACTGGAGCTGGGATACACTCTTCTCTCCTGACTGTGGCATCTGAGCTCGAGATTCTTTAGCCTTTGGGTTCTGGGATTTACACCACTGGCACTCCCAGCTCTCAGGGTTTTGGCTTCAGACTGAGAACCACACCGTCATCTTCCCTGATTCTGAGGCTCTGGACTCAGACTGAGCCACGCTACCAGCATTCAGTTTGCAGACGGCCTATCTTGGGACTCCTCAGCCTTCATAAGTGCATGAGCCAATTCTCCTAATAAATCCCCTTCATGTTTATATACATGTCCTACTGGTTCAGTCTCTCTGGAGAAACCTGACTAATACACTACTCCAGAAAAGCCTCTGGCTTCCAGATCACAATTGCCAGTATTAAACTTCATGTCCACAGGAGATAAAGGTAGCCTCTAGTAACTGCACGTGTGGGTGCACGTATGTGAATGTGCCCACAAAAGCAGTGCATCTAACTACAACTCACAAGTTAGTGTAGTAGGTTTCAGATACACCAGGTGTATGGAAATTGTAGGCTCATACAGAAAAAACATGGTTCGCAACAAGAAATGTAAAATATGTTGGAGGAAAATTGAGCTCTTGACAGAGAAGTGAAACATGTTCTGCTTAAAATTATTAGAAACAAATGGCTTCCCATCTAATGTTGCCCTCTCTGAAGAGAAATGCCTCCAATTTCTCTTTTATGATAAAGCTGTTGACATGCTAATTTTCATATCTTGTACAATCTTGAAAACAAGAACAAAATATTTACCATTCACAAAATTATCTAATCTTCTTGGCTTTATATACAGAGAGTTAAAGATATAAATACAAGTCGTTACTCATCTTCTACTCTATTGTTTCTAACTTACAAATATTAAAGTATTTAAGAGACAACAAAGCAATACTGTAGGAAGAGTTTGGACTGAGAGTACAGAAATTTGGACTTTGGTTTTCACTCCAACATTTAAAATTGTTGTGAATTAGAAAGTAATTTTTACCACCTGTGCCTCAGTTTCCCATGTATGGAGTAAAAGCCCTGGATTCAATCATCTCAAACATTTCCCAGCACTGGAAGTCAGTGATTCTCTCCCAAGATGTTAACTTGAACTTTCTTGTGAGCGAGAAAGGCCATGGGGCTTGGAGCTCCAGACTGGCTGTGAATTCTAACCCTCCTGCCCACCAGCTTTGTTACCTTGAGCTCCTCAGCCTTCATTTCTGGCTCTATAAATGTGGATAACAACGTACACAATGAATAGATGCTGCGAGTCAAGGCGCGGAAGATGGTGAAGCATCTATGGCAACGCCGGGCCACTGGTTGTCACCAAGCAAAAGTGAAGAAAGTGTGATAAGCAGTGTTTCAAAAGATACGTTCTGCAGTGAAGGGGGGCAGGGGGAGTGGTGGCACATGGAATGAAGGCCGGAGGGCTGGGTGAGGGACAGCAGAGTGGCAAAGGAAGAGGTCGGGAGCAGCACAGAGTGGAATCAGCAACCTGACCCAGACTTGGCTGAGCTCACTTCAGAACTGTACTAACATTTGTTATTATCTAAGACATCTGAGGAGTGGAGAATTTGAATACCTCATTCAGTAGAACCCATAATAAAAAGCTGTTCTAGACAATCTGGAAACCCCCACACCACAAGCTGCTGCCCTGTGTCGAGACACTTGGCACACTGCTCTCCAGAGCTGGTTCCCTGGGCTGGCCTGCAGAACACTGCGCTGCAGGAGCAACGTGCATCTGTTCAACATGCAGAATCCCAGGGGCCACCCAGACCTCCCAGTTCAGCCTTTCTAGGGTGGGCTCGGGACTGTGCATTTTAAATAAGTTTCCTAAGTGATTCTTGTGCGCAGTCTACTTTGGGAACCAGTGCAGGACAGGATTCATGAGCCCTGCAAAGATTTCCAGTAGGCCTTGCTGCCCTCACTGCCTGGACCTTTGCATACAGTAGCAGCCAAGGATGTCCCCAGAGTAACTTGCTTCACCATCTTTTCCTAAGCATACTATGTCACTAAAGTTTCCTATCTCTGAGGTTTTACCTGTGAGCTTGTCCGAGAATTTAAAGTTTTCTAGACCTTTAAAGTCAAGTTTGCCCTTTTTCTCCCAGATTAATGAATGTGAGCATTTAAGAGTAAAATAGTTAACAGAAAATCCAAAAACACTTAACAACAGGGAAATTTTTCTTTAAATTAATTCAAAATGCATGAAAACAGAGATTCCTACAACTCTGCTGTCTTCTGCACATTGTGTGGGTTTTACAGATCACCACACACAGAATTTTCGGTGGATACCCAAAGAGATACTCATAGATCATAGCCCATATTTCCATCTCTGTGATCACGACTGAAAGTTGATGTTGCCCAGCAGATGGCACAGGAAGCACCAGTCTCCAGAGAATGGTGCATAATCTCTGTCTGAGAAGAGGCTGACAGCAACCACTCTCAATGGCTAACTGAGATTTACGAGCACTCACCATTTGCCTGTTCTCTGAATGCTGATGCCGGAAGATGTGCATCAGCGATGATGTGCAGCTGTTGTGTTTCCTAGACGGCTGAAGAAAGGTCAAAATATTTATGGCAGAAAAAATAGCTCTGGAATGGAGCCAACTTTGAAATTACAAATTGTCCTCTGACGCTCTTTCCCTTTAGGCAGATGAACACTCCTAGAGTTTGGAGACAGATATGATTTCACCTGGATTCTTTTTCTAAGCCCCAGTCAATAATATTTTGTAGCCTTCAAAGGGCCTTGGGAAAATTATTCAAATTATCTATCAAGTGATTTCCCCAAAGAGTGAATGGGAGTTCATTCTGGAAGAACCACAGAAGGGAGTTTCCCAAAATTTAAGGTGGGCTTAGAAGATAAGTTACTGAAAAACAGTACCTGACACTTTTCTAATCATTCACAGTAGACAAATAATAACAGGTTGCAAAACCATCCAGATGAGAGGTTGATGTGTTTATCTTCCATACAGTACTTGCATGCATCAAATTCACACAGTCTTCTTATGTGTAGAAAGGATCTGAACTAGTCACCTTCCCACTATATTTTACATCTCATCAATGTAATTTTCTCTACAAGTTGTAAGATGAAAAACCGGCCCAGATCACCAAGTCATTTCAAGTTCACCAATCCCAAAACTCCAGATAAATGCTTCTTAGAGAAGAATAAAACTCTGGTTAATTTTTGATGAGAAATACGTTATTAGAAATCATCATCGTAATTGTTTTAAATCTATCTTAAAGGCTTAAAGATCCTCATTCATTATGTAATTCCATACTTTATCCTAATTTTATAGAAGAAAAAAATAAATAAAACATTAATTTTCAGGTATAAAGTGATTTCAAATCAATTCTCAATATCCAACTAACAGGATATAGATAACGCTTAGAAAAGCCAAAATAGCAGATAACTTTTTAAAATCTATTTACCTTTGTATTTCATTAGGATTATTTTTTTTAATCAGTACATATAATGCATAAAATATAATAAAACTATTTAGGTTATATCTTAAGTCCCTTATCAGCTAGTTAGTAAGAGAACATGAATAAATGGAGAAGGAAAAAAGTTTTCTTAACTTGGAAGGAAATGACATTAGATGCTCTTCATTTTATTATCCAAAACTGAGTATGAAGAGCTATTGCAGACTTTTGGAGAGACTGCCTACTAAACCACAACCCAACAGCTATTAGGAAACATTCTGGCACCAGTTCCAGAATTACCACATATATTTACGTGTGTATATATAAACAAGAGTACTTTAGAAAGTCATGGAAAGATTCCTGTATCTTTTAATTCTATTTCTCCACTTATTTTTTGAAATACCCTCATGTGCATCTGTGTGTATGCTAACATTTCTAAAGCAAATGTATTTCACAGGGCCTAGTTTCCAAAGCCCTGTAGTTTCAGGTTTAACCTAACTTTTTAAAATTACATATACAAATGTTAAGCTTGCAAAAGACAGGAAACTTTCCCCAGTTTAAAGTCTCTGTTGTGAATATAGAATTGTAACACAGCAAAGTTGCTGGCTCAAGGACAGACAAGTTACTTGATTGTTATGTAAACATACTAAGGAAACTGCTGTAGAGAAAAAAAATGTTTGCTAAGAACAAGCTTTTGTTGGTGGATCAACTTAACCTTTTGCAAAGTGCATTACGGAATGTCACTTTGTTATTTCACTGATGTTACCAACCTCTATTGTTAAACTATGCTTAGCCATAACTCCACTTATGTTC